>NC_073730.1:612500-912500 GCF_023634155.1 Falco peregrinus
CCTGCTTTACAGACTAGTTTCCCAGTCCTTGGTTCATGGTCTCAGTATATCCTGCTGATGCCAATCCATTTTGTAGAGCTAATTAAAAAATGAGTAAGTCAGGGAGAAAACACCCATAAGCCAGCAGTTAAAGCAGCTGGGCAAGCTGGGGACCAGGCGTGCCTAAACCCTCGATCCAAGCTGGTCAGGGGAAAGACTTGTGCACGGGTTTCTCCTGTGCAATGGACCTAGGGGTGATGTTGCTCCCTGCAAACTTAAATGCCTCAACTGCTTTTTTTGTGATACAGCCTACCCCTTTAGATTAAAAATTGGGACTTCTATTTATAGTGTCATTTTTACCTCCTATATCTGTCCCTTTTAAATGCTCCACTGTTCAGTCCACAATTGCCCTGAAAGGATTAATTTTGTTTACCTTCAGAACTAAAGCTGTTGGGAGCTGAGGATGCCTCAGAAGTAATTGTATTAACAGAAGGTGGTGATGCGAGGTTAAGGGGAAGTGCAGGACCTGAGTGCTACAAATGCCATCAGCTACATCATGGAAACAGATGTACTCTCTTACTCCGTTGTGCATATGGGGAATAGACTCAGGGTCAGGGTCTACTCTGAACAACGAAGTTTTTTTGCCCATTGTTCTACTTTTTACTTTTCAGAAGGGATCCTAGCTTTTTTTATTATTATTATTTTCCCCACTTGGTTTTCTGGTCACTGTGGACAGCTTTCAGAAGTCGTTCTACAGAAATTCTGTCTGGCTTTAAAAAAAAAAAAAAAGAAAAAAAAAGAAAAAAAAAAAGAAAAAAGACATCCTCATTTTCAACTGCTGGAGGCAGCAGGTGAGCCTATGGGGAGCACCTTAACACCCCCAGCAGTGCTGTGGCAGGTCCGGGGCAGGCTTGGGGCTGAGAGCGGTGGTGGGCTCTGCCCCTGCTGCATGCCTGCTGGCTGCGGCTCTTGGGGAGGGGGGACAGCACGGGGAGGAGAGCTCAGCACCCCTGCCACGCAGCCACCTGCCATCAGCAGTTCCTAACGGTCAGTGTGGCACATTCAGCGCCAGCACTTGGTGATGGGCTTACCTAAATGGTGGTGGCAGTTTTCCTTTAGCATCAGAGGCACAAGGGGCAGGGGCAACGCCCGGGCTCGTGCTAGTTCATCTGCTGGACTCCATGGGTGGCTCGGTGAGCACCACAGGGGAAGCCAAGATCAATTTTTAGCAATAACTTTACGTTATGCTGTTCTATAGTTGTGCCAGACCTTAGTGTTACTCTAATGAGCATTGTAGAAGATGTATACACACATCAACTTGATTTACTAGGAAATCAAAAGATAATGCATATTTACAGCCGATAATCAAAAATATACCGGATTTATCTGTTGACAGAGAAGCACTACACAAGAACAGAGCCTCAGAAGATTCTACAGGTCAGCCAGTCCTGCCTTCAGCAGCCCGGCTCGAGACCCCCTTGCCCATATCGCCATGCCCTGCCTCCCTCCTGTGACCTTACAGAGACGCTGTACATCGCCCAGCAGCCATGCTTCTGCACGGAGCTGAAGCAGCAGGGCTTGGTGTTGTGCCGGGCTTTGTTCCGCAGAGTTCTCTCTCTTTAAACCATGTGTTGAATTATAACGGTGTAAGTAGGAGGAAAACTAAAACATATTTCACTGAGTTCTAGAAAAGCTCTGAATGGATGTAATTTTTATCAAGGTTTTATGGGCCCTATCCAAACACCAAACAATTCTGCTGTACCATCATATTTGAAGTGAGCTGTTGTATTACATATCTAGAGGTGGCTACAGCAATGGCAGTGCACACGGTTTGTAGCCCCTGTCTCAGGATTCAAGGCTGATGTGCAGTGATGAGGTTTTGGGTGATGGGAGGAAGGATTGCTAAGGTTAGAGCTGGACATCTGGTTTTCAGAGGTATGATGGGCTATTTCTAGGGAGTTTCAAAAGTGCTCAGGATAGAGCTCTTGGGATTCAGGAAGCAGCAGCACAAAGTGCTCCTGTGTTTTTCTGATGCAACTGAAGTTAATGAGAGTTTTACAAGCTGGTCTTGCTGGTCAGATTAGGGCAGACATTCTCCCAAAAAGGCTGTTCACAGTTGCACCTCTCTTCTGTTAATGAGGTGGGGGTTCATGGCTAGAAAGCTGAGCTAAGCAGCATGAGAAGTGTGGTGTGTTAGTGGTGGGCCGGAGTGCAAAGGATATCCCTGGCTTGGCTCGCAGCGCCGTGTTGTACCTGGCCTTGGTTACGTTACTGAATCTCTGCGGGATGTAGCTCTCTCTTGGAAAATGGGAATAAGTGGTATTTTCCTACCACACAGCAGTACTATGACGAGCTGGTAGCTCAGGTGGCTTGTATATGTGCAAATGTACTAAACTGCTCAGCAAGCTCCACTAGCTAATTAGTTTTTGGACCTGAGTTTATCTGGTGCGACTAACTAAATTCCACTGTAGCAATTGCAATGGATCCAATTTCTGGACCTTCTTTAACTTTGCAAGTTTGTGGAAGAGAACTTTCCTCTTATATATACCACACTTGGCAGCACTTTCATCAGGAAAGGAACTGAACGGCCAGGATTTCCGCCAAATTGGGCTGAATGTATGTGGAAGAGATTGTGAGATTTTTGCTGTCTTCAGATTAGAAATGCAGGTTAGCCTACGTTTGTATTTGAACCGGATGTTAGTTCAACTCTTAGCTTCACATACTGCAATTTTGACTTTTCTTAGTCAAAAAATACAGATAAAGCAACACAGAATCAGGAGGAACTGGCCTCGTTTGTGGCACAAAATGCCCTGATGCTAGAGAAGTGAGGGAGCCCAAGGGGCTAGCTCATGGTGTTCGTTCTCGCTCAGCTACAGTGAAGGCAGGTTAAGGATAAATTACTCAGTGAGCAAATGTCTTCTTTTCCCTGTGACTCCACCTCCTTCGGGCATCCTGCCCTGTCCCCACCCCTTGCACTTGTCTGCATGTCTTAATGACAGTATTCATGCAGCTGGTAATTTATGTGCCTGATTTACCCAGAGCCTTCCCTTCAGTTATTCATAAAATTTGAGATGCAGTACGTATGTGATTCGTTAGGCTCCAAACTCCAGCTTAAAAAAAAATCACAAATGTCTTAAGGGCTGGGCTCGAGCTAGAGAAATCTTAAAAGGAATAATTTCAGCTAGCAGTTAGCTGTTAGGTCCTCACTTTACACCTAGTTACAAAAGTTTGCCCTCAAAATAAATACAATGCATATTGTAACATAAGCACACAGCCGTTCGGCTTCGACCGAGGCAGTTTGATGTTCTGCTCTGGACGACAGACAGAGCTGATCCAGTTACCGAAACCTACTTGATTTCAGTTGGTGTCTCATGTCATAAACATGAATTGTTAATTTCATATTACTCATAACAGGCGCACTGTGAATGTTTGCGGGGTTTATAGGGTATCAGTTACAAATGTGATTATACCAGCCATTCCTCAGGACTGACACCAGTTTCAAATTAGAAGCTGACAAGCCTCACCTGCTCCGGAGTTCACTGGCAGGTCACCTTCTTGTCATTTTGGCTGTCCCCCCATCAAAATGACATCTGTGCTCATGAAGGGCCAGTGAGGGACTCGAAGTTGTTAGGATTGTTGCAGAATAAGAATAAGGTGTCATCTAGTCCAATAATGTGCTCAGCTTTGGCCTTTCAGATGGCTTGGTGCTTGCAGCACCTGGCAATGTTTCCAGATACAAGAATAGCTGGCTCGGCGGGTCAGCAGTTGTTCGCTCTTCCACCCATGGATGCTAGGCATTCAGCTCAACCCTCGCCACAGCCTATAGGCAATTCCAGAGACTTGAGCAAAGAGCTTGTAAAATGCCTTTACTTTTCTACATATAGGAACGGGACATCAGGCAAACAAACGCTCCTTTCAGAGGCTGTTGCTACACATTCGTATTTTTAAACAAATGATGTGTGAAAGACAAAAGGTAAGTATCATCCAACAAACACTGGATAAAAAGAATTTGAACTTTTCCAATTTGTTGGACATTTCCTTGATTTATTTACATGCCATTTATGCAGATGCAAACCATAATGTTGTCTGGAAATGTCTTGACTCTTGAGAACCTATTTCTTAATAATAGAAGATTCTTCATATTCACCTAGTTAATCTAATGCAGTCGAGCTAGGTCAGCCCGATGCCTATGTGCTGACACTTCTCAAAACTAGGAAAACGCACGTGCATCTTCAAATACAGACTTTGAGATTAGCTTTTATTTCTGTCATTAAACAAATGGAAACATCAGCTCCAAACAATGTCAGACTTTGCAGGTTAAAGATTTGGGCTCCCCTAGGTTTCCAGTTTAATAAACACTCATCTAATGTATGTGTGCCACTTACAGAACAGTTGCACAGCTGTCTCTCCAGGCGTGGGTTTTTCAGGCAGTTAAGTAAATGTATGTACATAATCCCACTGAAGTTGCCTGGCCCTTACTGCTGTGTGTAGAGAGGAAGGTCTCCGAGTCGTGGGATGTTACAAGTTCACATATACGAGGCTGGTGGGAAAAGAACACAGATGTATTCGTGAGAGGGTAGGCAAGGATAAACAAGACGTTGACTTACACTTTGCCAAATGAAGGGCTCAGAGCAGCCAAGGAAAATCTTTTTGTTTTTCCTTCACTAAATTAGACCTTTATTTTTGTCTTCGGCACTGTTTGGTAGCAGTAAGGACGTTTAGTTATCAGTTACCATAATTCTCTGAAATCTGTCCTTGATTTTATTTTCTGCTCCAGGAAATGTTATAGTATTGTTATTTTATCTGTATTAAATAAACCTAAGGCCGGATTCCTCATGGTGTAAACAAGCGTGACTTCAGGAAAGCAATGCTGATTCATGCCATCCGAGCGTCTGATTCTTAATATAAAAGGGAACATGTTACAAGAGAGTAAACAGAAGCAAACATTTGTTATAGAAACTCATGTTGTCAACATAGACTCCCCCCACAGCATTCAGCAGGAATAAAAAAAAAGCTAAGGTAGATTTACAGAAGCCTCCACTTTTTTTTTTTTTTTAATGATTTGGATATTGATCATTTTTAATCTTCTTCTCAGAACAACCAGGAGATCTATTATAGCTTGAGCCAGCCATGAAAAGCGGGTTCGTTCTTTAACCTGCCCCAATTCACTTGGACATATTTTATATCTCCAGGGATTCAGCCACAAAGTCCATTAGAGCATCAGATGCAGTGAGGTCAAATCAATTGTCCATACTGCAGACAAGGTAACCATCATTTACTGTAATTCTCCCCCGTCATGGTAGAGGAGAGGAAAGGTTAAAAGCTGTATTACCATGAGGCTGTCTCATCTATCTTTCAGTATATTGGTAATACCTAAACATTGCTTAAAGAACTGAATTTACAATCTTAAATCTGTGTTAAACTGGATTTAATGGTTAGATTGCCAAATCAACAAATTTGCTAATGATTTTTTCTTCAGGGGGAAGCAGAAAAAAAATGCCGCTTTTAAAACAAAAGGCAAAAACCTTCAAATATATCGTCGTGTCCAGCACAACACAGCTATACTGAACGTTCATCTCAGGATGACCTGAATGACTGGTATTTATCCTTCCCTATACATAGATATATTTACCTATGGAGTAATTTGCTGTCATCTCTTTAAGCTGGAGATGCTACGACAGTCTTAAAAACAAAAGAGAAAGTAAATTCAGGATGTATATTTTGCACTGTAAATCAAGTCCTTATGCGTTTGCACTCTAGGATGGGCAATAATAATTGACTGAAGCAATCACTGCTGTGGGAAAACAAACGTCCTGGCAGTGTCGCATCTGAAGGTCAAGCCTGATGACACAGTAAGCACCTGAACTCTCACTGACTCCTGGGGAGGTGGCGGGCACTGAACACCTCCTGGGGCTCGCCTGGCAGGGACAGATTTACACAGCCACTGGGGCGGGGGGGTGAGGATGCTTTTTCGCTCCCACCTCCCTTCATTGGGTCTGCAAAGTCATTTATTTCCATTACAGTACCATGGCATCTGTCTGACTCCTGCGCTCCCTGCGTTAACTGCTTGAACAACCAGAAAGAAAATGCAGCTCTGTGCCAGGGACTGCCTATTCCTCCTCCTCCGAACAATCGCACTGTGGCCCTGATTAATGTCACATAAACTGATGTGCATGTAGGGGACCTTGCCAACCCTTGCCATGCATGTGAGAGCTATGGCACTGTGGCCTGGTCCTTGTAGGACTCCTCTGTTGAAGTGGAAAGTGATAATGAAGCTCAGATTTATTCAGCTTGACTTGCCTGTTTGCCTTTTCTAGGTTAATCTTTTTTCTTTCCCTGGATTTCTTTAATCCTGAGCTGTTTTCATTAAGAAAGTGATTGAATGAGGGAGCTATGGAGATTTTCCATATTCCAGAAATCTTTTCACAGCTGTAGAAATTAGAAAATCTAATTTTTTGTGTTTCAGAAGCTGAGTTGCTGAGCAAACGTACACATGTATTTAGAATAGGGATAAAATAGTAAGAAATAGAAGATAGTCAAACACTTATTCTAGTATAAGTGTATCAAATATATTTCTGTGGCTGACATACATTCATGATATTGTTTTTGGGAGACAATAGGATGAATTAAGTGGGAATGTGGGAGCTGGTGTAGGTTACAGATTAATACATATTTTTATTATGAAGTCTATTTTTAAGGTTTTAGTTAGAGTTTAATGCCCAGCACAGTAAATTCCAACTTCAGATACTGTGGGTATTCAGTAACTGTAAAAAGAAACTAGTAAAAGTTTTGTGTGTGCTGAAGGAGAGATAAATGTGCTTTAGATTAGGTGTTACATACCATTCACTTAATTGCTTTTCCTCTTCTGCTCCTTCTCTTTATGCTTTACCTTAACACAGACTCTGTGTGGCTCCTTTTCCTCAGTTTAAATTACCCATCATCTCTGAACTCATCCCTATGAATATCTGTTCACAGGTCCTTTGCCAGCTCTCACAACAGCGCAGATTAGCATTGTTCTATTGAATAAAAGTAATGTCACTAGTATAAATATATACTGGGAACTCTTTACAAAATAAAGCCTTAAAATAGCTAAAGCTTTTGCATTTTAATATAGAAATTCAGAAATAAATATGGGGAATGTAAAGCTAAGAAAGAAATAAATTCATCCAAGTCTGGAAAGAAACAAAATGTTACAAAGATGTTTTCCTTCATAATAGCACATAATTAGGACCACATGCAGCTCGCATGGTCTGTTGCTTTCCTTGTTCTGGAGTAGCTCTCAGATAGCTTGCAGCTTAGTAGTACACTCTCTGCTGGTACATATTCTGCAGCGCTAATTCAAAGAGTGATCCAGTGGGTTATTTAACTGAAACTGGAGTCTCAAAAAAGATCAGACAAGCTTTGCTGTTCTTTGGCTTCAACGGATATCACAGCTCTGACTGAAAGAGCACTGAACTTAACAGAAAGGCTTTGGATCTGGAAAACTGCTTACTGAAATCAATGAGAGAAAGAGCTCCAACAGTTAACACTTCATCCTGGCCCTTTTCTCAATAGGTACGAATGTTGGCTCTGTAATGCCTGGTCATTTTTTTAAGATCAATACAACAAACCTAACTCGTGCAACGAATGCGTGTTGACTATCTGCTGTGTTGGCATTACAAGCCAGATCAGTCTTCTGAGAAATAAGTATTTGATTTAACAATAATTTCACCCTGTGCAGCAAACAAATGTATTTTTAAGGAAAGCTGTTTAACCAGGAAAATCACTAAGGAATTCCTCAAGAGTTATATATAGCTCTTGGTTGACAGACTTTCTTAAAGAACTTCTTTTTCTATGTCTACAGTAATTAAAATAAAAGTTGTCCTTTGAGTATTTGACTTTGGCAAGATGTATTTAGTTTAATTTTCTCCAAATGCTAAAGAGGTTGCTACAGTTGTGGGGAAGTAGTTAGGTTTCACGAGTGTGAGAGAGAATCAGATTTTCTGAATTTGCCATAAGTTAATAGATTTTAACAGACCTTTTGGATTCTCCTGGCCAGTCCGTGGGAGTGCAGCAATCGTGTGCTTCTTGTGTCTGTCGTTGGTGCTGGAAGCTGAGTTAATGGCACGAAGCCGGGGTGTGACATCAGTGTGGGGCTCTGGGGATGAAATTCTCCCCTAAGTAACCAAAACCGGCAGTCCTGATTACAGCAAATGGTGAGATTAGACAGAAATACTCTGACAACATGCATGAAACAGGCAGAAAAGGGTGTTTGTGAGCAAGTCTTAACCCGGGCACAGCTTGGGTTATGTCGCAGCACAACTGTTTCACATTAAAGACAAAACACAAAAGCTCTAGGAGGAGGTTACCAACATAATTTTTTCTTTTGAAAAGTATCTTGCTCTGTTAAAATGGAAATAATTATGAATGAAAGACATCTTACATGTCTATAAAAATGTTTCCTACAGTGCTGTGGGCCACCAGAGAAGACTGTAAGGCCCCGTCTTCTTTCCTTCTTTTCTTTTTAACAGCAATAAATAGGGTGCAAATTAGTAACTGTAGATTGGCTGGAGTTTCTTGGCATTTACAGACAATTTCAAACTAACATGGAAAGTTTTTGGAGGTTCTCTTCACATAAGTATGCACCTCCACAGAATGCATTTGTAGTGATTCATTTTTGCCTTGTGCTGAAGTCCCTCGTACTTGCCCCAGTCTACAATATATCATCCTCCAATATGTCACTGGGAAGTCTAATTTATAACAGATTACCCAGTAGTATTTCCTATTTGAATCTCTTGACTTGGTGCTCTCCACTGTCTAAATCGAGTGAATCACAGAAGAAAACTGGAGCCCTGAAGCTTTCATAAGCCTATTTAAACCTTTTGAGTTTTAAAAAATGGACGAAAAATATAAAAAATTCAAATTGTACATACAGTTTAATTTCTGCTGAATTCCTGATGTTCAAAACATGAAAAAGGCACAGGTGTTTGTGATCAGATGAAAAACAACTAGCTTAAAAGAACACATATACAAATCAAACCTAAGTGATTAGTTAAACCTTTTGATATTTGCTTTGGGATTAGATTTTGGGCTGAAATTTGTTGTGAAATTTCTACAAAGGCTGAGGGAAGGCATGGCAGCCAGGGAGGGAAGGTTCTTGCTTTACACAGATCCCTCTACGTTGCTTCTGAGTTCGTTATTAACTGCCTTAGATGGTGATTAAAAGATCAATGTTTATTTGTCCAGACCAGCAGAACTGGGAGAAAATGTATCAAAATGAAACATTAACCTGAAAGATCTCCCATTTTTCTACAAGTCCACTTTAAACCAATTTGTCAAGATCAATTCAAGGACAAAATTTACCAAAATTCTGAAGAACAAAAAAGCAGTAGAAATATTTCCATCCATTAGAAGAAAAAAAGTCTATTTGATTTTGTCCTCAACGTCCTCACTTCTAGCTCTGAGTTCAGCATTAATATAATCTACTGCTGAATAAAAATCTGAATGAGAAATTGGCTTTAACAAAAGTGAATTTAACTAATTTATTTTCATTACTGAAGCTGAAGAAAATGCAAACTATGTGACAGGGAAATGTTATATTATTGGAACAGGAAACACGTATGTGAAAAAATGTAAAACATAGGAAAAAACAAGGAAATTAGATGGTTTTTAAATTATTTTTTTAACCATGCAAGATATCCCTTTCAGCATAGCATGGGATATAACATTAATCTTATTTGTCTGTGATCTAAAAACCTGTATATATTTCCTCATAGTCAGGACTTTGCTACATTACCTCATTTTTACCCACAGAAGCCAAACTGCTAGAATTTTGGAGACTGCTAGCAATAAATTTTTTTCTATGACAATTAGTTCATTACTAATCTTGACCATCTCTCCAATGAACTCATGAGAAACTTTAATATTGAAAAGCACCTCATAAATCATTTACAGTAAACCTGAAGGAATATTGAGCATTTGTAAATATGACCTCCTTTTGCAGGATTTGTGTCTCTTTTAGCTTTTCTTCCTGACCTTTTGCTACAATTATCTTTAAATGTCCATGAAAGAAGCCAAAGTAATGGGAACTCAGGTTTGTAGTAAATATTAATCATCTTACTAGTGGATATTCTATAGCTTGTCCTTTTTTCCACTTCCTCTTACCTGCTTCTTTCATAACTCACAGAGTCAGACAGACTCTTAAATACCCTTTAGTTGGAGCCAATGGGTCTTACAAATGTAATTTATACAGTAGTTGGTGATTTAAATGGCAACCCCCCAAAATTTTGTACTTTATGAAAATGTAAATCTGTCTGGATCTCATTAATGAAGGCTCTTGACCACAGGAGAAACTCCTTTTTTATTTTTAAATTTTTTTTAGAACCATTTATTTATTCATGAGATTTAGCTCTTCAGATAATACTTTGGAATCATGGCTTTATCTGTTATTTTTTGTCCAGTGAACTCAGCTGAAACCTGACCAGTGGTGACATGTAGGATGGTGTCGTGAGAAGACTTCATGATGACCACACTCTCAAGACAAACAGTGCAACAGTGCACTCTTTGCAACAGTGCAAACAGTGTAACACAGGAATTCCAGGGAGTAGTGGATTTATCTTGACTGTGAGACTGAGAAACTCCTAAGCATCTTTTTTTTTTAAAAAAAATATTTTTTTAAATTATTTTTTTTAAAAGTTTAAAAAGGATGGCTGCATATTAGGGGCAAACCTTTGCCCACCAATAAATCTTTGCTACTTTGCTATTCTGTTCTGAGTGTATGGAAACCAAAACATGACAGCTTTGTCTTAGCCATAATATCTAAGAAATCCTATGAGAATGAAGGGTGAAACCAGCTTGCCTCCATTTGGGAACAGCTGAGGCTATCTGATGATAAACAGCTTGTGTGTTAATTTGTGGATAAAGCTATCCTGATGCAGATTGTCAAGTGGGGTCATAACTTGTGGAGATATAAGGTTTCCCTGCATAAATTTTGGCAGTTATTACTTGTTGAAGACCCTAAATGAGAATTGACTCAGAATGGTGGCTAACTTGGTTTTCCAAAAAAGGGTGACAATGCCTGTGTGAAAGATTCTATAGGAGGCTTATTTTTTATTTATTATAATTTTGTGAAATCCATCAGTGTCTACTCCTTTTCTTTTGAGTTTGGGCTATCTGAGAAATTTGGGGTAAAGCAACATTGGTGGTGTTCCTTTTTCCCTTGTCCTGCTCTATTTTGCAATGGCTATGCAGGTGTGCCTGAGGATCTGCTATTGATACTTCAGATCTCTCCAGACATCACTGTTGACATATCTGGTATCTCTTTTTGAGGAAGACAGATTTCCTTTTAAGGGTTTTTACTTTTTTAATGGAGAAAAGTTCTGGGAAGCTGCTTCTTCAACCTGAAGGGTCTAACAAGATTCAAGCCAGATTCCATTTTCTTCCCCTCCTTGTTACGTTCAATGTATTACAACTGTATTGAAAGTGTTCAGAAAGAAGGCATAGTTCACTGTAGTAACTTTAAACTTAGCTCACTGGTTCTGATTCACATATCTGCTAGTCTGGAAATAAAAAAAATTAGTGATGTCTTCTTTTTCAGCTAAGAATTAGACATACTTTCTGCCTTGTTTCTACTTCTGATCTTCTTGGGTGTGTGGAGAGAATGAGAACCAGAGAAAGACATCTACAAAGGTAAGTGAAATATTTCTTTGTGACCAGAACAGAGATTATTTACTCTTTCTAGGTGCGCATTTTTCATTGGTTTGTTTGACACCATCATCCCTTACTTTCCAAATTTTTTAGCTCTCAAAAAACAGGGCGATGTTATTAGAGATACTCTTCTCTGTTCTCCACCAGTACACAGAAAAGCTTCTGCTGCGGAGCTGCAGGCCTTGCACTTGCGTTTGCCCTTTCTCATCCACCTCTGGGATAAGCACTGCCATTTTCTGGTTGCTGTGTTGTCACAGCCAGGCCATGGGGAAGGTGCTGTCCAAGAAAAACAAGTTGGTCACTCTAACAGTGGCCAGCAGGAGTCCAGGTAAAGGATCTTTTAACAATTTCTTAAATAACTTTGTTTTGTATAACAGATATAAATCCAAACTTACTTAAATATGACTGTTTGGTATACGTGAAGAAAAGGCACATCATCTTGCAAGTGAAGAATGACACTTTTGTATCCAGTTTAGTTACAGAGACTTCAGATTCCTGCTGGGGAGGACGCAGGGTCAGGTGCCTGCGGTACTGTAGGAGTTACCAAGCGAGGAGCCAAGAACCGATGAGGCTCGTCCTGGAGGGCTGAATGCCCCGCCAGCTGAATCATCACACCAGAATGCTGCTGTTTTAAGAACTATACTATACATACTTCTTTTGCATTAAAAAGATATGCTTAATACCTAGAGTATTGCTTGGTCCCAGCATGTTATTTGATGAAAAAGAAACCTGTTGGAACATGTTCTGTATTCTGTGTTATTGCGCTGGGAGGATTACAGAGACTTTACTATATGTCATTTTACCATCCTTATCAGCCAAGGCACAGACTTTTTTGGGTGACTGCTGTGTTTGTTGGCCACAGACCTGTATGCACCCCAGTTGCTGACTGCGATCAGACCTTTTACGAACAAAGCAGGATTTTATTACCCCTGCCCCGAAATTCCTTGCTGATATCCCAGCTGTGCTTAGCACTTGGCCTTGCAGCATTTTGCTTGCATACTGCTGGTGTGCATCGTCAGGTTTCACTGGGACATTGTGAGATGATGGGGTACTTGGGTGAGCCTTGAAATTAAGATCTAGAGTGCTGTGCCTGCTTTCTTTTGCTTTTTTACTCTCTTGATCACATTGGCTTCTGGTTTTAAAATGATGATGTATTTTAGAGCAGTATTACAAAACTCTGAGGTAAAATATATTTGTATTAGTGCTATGTCCAAGGAAAGATACAAAATCATGAGAATTGTACTGACAGGAAACTTTGTCTCTCTCTATCTCTTATTTTTTCTTATTTTCTTCTTAAGCACCTGCATTATTGGGGGACAATATGTTAATCAGACACCTCACAAGCCAGAATCCTATGTAGTTTGATCACTTTAGGGGTAAAATTTACAAGACTGCCTAGAAATGCTTATTGGTCTCTATGGATCTGTGCTGAGTTTATTTAATACAAAGTGTGATATAAAAAGCCCTCTCTGCAGTTAATTAGCCTCCAGGTTACTGCAGGCTCCAAGGCATTGTATTTGAGCTGTCATTGCTACTTGCAAAGATCAGCAGTATTTAATTCTTGTGTTACACAAAGTAGATTGCATGTGCTTATCTGGCTAGAGTTAATTCATTGTTTGTAGGCTTTAATTTAATTTTTAATATTCTTGGCTATTAAAGATGGTTCCAAACATGAGGAACTTCACTGAGATTGGACATGTTACACTGAGGCTGTACCAGTTTCCATCACAGCCCAACTAAACCTGAAGGTTCCTCCAGAATTATGCTGTTGTAACTGGGGGCAAGGTTTGTTTCTGTTACATTGCAAACCTAAACCAAATGGAGCTTGTTCAGGCTCCTTTGGGATAAGGCAGACCTAAGCTCACCAACTATTCCTTCTTTCTAAGGAGAAAACATCAGGCTTCCTTCATTTGATGATCCTGTTTTCTCAGAAAACATTTGCACGCGTTCCCATACTCAGGTAGCAGTGGCAGGAACTCTTTAGTGGTTAGAGAAGTGGCAGAAGGTTAAATCATCTGACTTTGGTGTGATGTTGATTGTTTACCCTTAGTGTACAGTAATATCTTTAAAAAATGAAGCGAAGTGGGTGTATTCATTACTGGACAAACACAGCTGACAAGTTAAAGAATACGTGACTCTCTTCAGCTGAGACCAAAGTGCTTCATTTATAATGGAGATTACGGTAAGAACCAAATGAAGTTGTCTAAGGGAAAATGATGTCTCCTGAGCCTTTGTTTGGGTTTGGCCACAAGTTAATAACACAACCAGCACTTAACAACAAAATGCAGGACTGTATTATCCTTTAGCAAATGCCAGTCATGTGCAATCCAAACAGGTCAATTACTAGCAAATCTCCGAAGATCTCCTGAAACCTCAGAAGAGTTAGAGATGCCAAGAAAATGTCTAGATGCACAGAGACACAGGAACAGAAATAGGGCACAAACTAATTTACAGAAATGGAACTTAACCCTTAGAGGGAAGAACCCAGCCTGCTACATATTCATTTCCATTTCATTAAATATTTATGGAAAGACATGCATGTAATGTGATTCTAAATTATGGAAAAAGCACAAACAGAATCTGCGCTGTTTCAGTCATGTTTAATCTAATTTTTTCAACCTTTCTGTATCTTGCAGGTGCAATGGACAAATGTGTTTTTTTCAGCCACTAATATGCTGGACATTTGAAAATTAACACATTCTCTTGAACGATTCTAAATCAGCACACGCACAAAATACAGCGTAGAGGCCAGCAATAGCCTATTCTTCAGCTCAATACGCATGCCTATGACCTATTAATATTAATGAAACCTGCACGCAAGCATGTGGGGATAATTGACCCCATTAAATTCCATTTACTCATGAGCTACTTTACTTTGTAAGATTTGCCCCTTAGTTATTGTAGTTTTTATCAAGGATGAAAGTTGGAACAGCATGTATGCTAACAGAAGACTATTTCAAAAGTAGCTTTGTGGAAGACAAAAAAAAAAAAAGGGAAAAAAAAGGGAAAAGAAAAAAGAAGTATCCCAAAGAAACATGTTTTCATCCAAAATTTCAAGAGCTAATGAAAATAACCTTATCTTACTTTAAACTTTTATTGGGACAGGACATCAAAATCCTTTAGGAGATGAAGAACCTCAGCCTGCATATATTTTTACTGTGGATCTCTACTGAGTAGTCTTTTCATTTGCAGGACTTCGTATTGAGCTGGGCAGACATGGAAGGGTGAGCAATGTTTCAAACACAGACCTGGAGATCTGGTTCCATCAAGATCAGGTCAGACAAGGCTCTGAGCAACCTGACCTGGTTGAAGATGTCCTGCTCATTGCAGAGGGGTTGCGCTAGAGGACCTTTAAGGTACCTTCCAACCCAAAGTATTCTATAATTCTGTGATGTGAATTTTTTTTCTTAAATTCTAGGAATCTTGTCTTCACTGAGTTTTCCTTCATGCTGCTTCTGTTTTCTGAGCAAGAAAGGGAGTAAATGAACAGAGTCAATCTGTTTTCTTTTTAATGGCTCATCTGTAAACACGTAGATTTCTGACTTAGCTCACTGAGGAGGATGCACCTAACATCTCCCCTGATTATTGGAGATTCAAAGTTGTAGACATCAATGTATGAATCACTTTTTTTTTGTCAAATAAGTGATAAATTCTCCCTGGCAAGGAACGTCTGATCTTTTTCAGCTGACTTTTTCTTTAAAAGAATCATCCTGTGATGTACAACTGGTTTTGCAAAGTTACACGCAATCATAATCTAACCGCCACAGACATACAGAGAAAGGAAAAATGCTAGTGTTAGAACTAGCATTAGTACTACTGTAGTTGTGCTTTGTAATAAATATTACTCAAAATAATTTTCCTAACAGTCATTTTACTAATTTTCTTGGTAATAACCACAAACCAAATGCCTTTGAACAAATCTCACAAACAGTGATATCAAATCTTTCCCCAAAGGAGCATGTGGACTACATGAGCTGTTGTACTCCTTGTTCTGTAGACACAATACAAAAATAGCATTTTTACCTTCTCAGTGCACCTTCAAAATCCCCTTCTTCAGGGCACCTGAAGAAGGGTCCAGAATCATGCTTGTTGTCCCCAGACCTGAGCTGGGTCTACACAAAGTGCAGTGTCTCCACCAGCCCCAGACTGACGCAATGCTAGTTGCACCAGACCGGAATGAATGATCTCCAGACATGAGTTACTGGCACAATTAAAGCAAGAGCACAGCTGACTGACATACTGAACAAAAGAGCTTTGGCAAAGCTTACAGTGGAAAAGCGTATAGAGGAAATTCACTCTTGGCATTGAACGCACCCAAGTAAAAGCAGGATGAACTGCTGATTAACAAGCTCAGACTCTGCAGACCAAATACCAAAGGATGAACAATAGCAATAACATTATGTTATGTCTCTCTACAGCATGCATGCAATTTATCATGAAGTTGTATTCCATAGGCAGCTCCAGCAGTACATTTTCACAGTCTAATTGATGCATATGAGATTTGGATTGCAGCTTTCAAAAAAAGTCAGAAGTACAAATAATTCTGTTCCACCCAAGAAGCAAACCAAAGCCCTGTAATATTAGTTATAACTGCAGTAGGTTTTTATGACTCCAGCACAGCTAGTTCACTCGGTTAGGCAGACAGTACGCAGTCGTGTCTCAGAGGGGGCATGTTTAACTGGGCTCCTGGGGCTTCCTCATAAAGCACAACATGCCGACCCCTCCACAGAGCCCTAGTAGGTTTGGGAGGCATGACTGTCTTCTACAAAAGTCAGGTGGACCCCTCTCTGGGGGACTTATTTTTCCCCACGTTGACTAATTTTGATTCTTTTCACAATTTCTACCAGTTTGTTCTCTGCAGCAGTCAGGTATACTAGTTCCTAGTTTTCAGGGTCACCTCTAGAGCCTTTCTCACAGATTTTCACCTTCCTTTCCCTGCCTGTGGTACTAAGGTCACTGCAAATAACTGATTACACAGAGACATTACTGGAAATTTCATATCTGAGTCCATCTGGAAATTTTGAGTGAATACCCTCTGCTCCAAGTGTTGTACTCTTTTGACACTTCAAACCGATGCATTCCTGGAGACACTTTTGGTTTCATACGGGAAGCTCCCTGTACTCCTTTACTGAATACTGATGTAAGTAACATATTTAGGTTTCCTGCAAGGGCCTTCTTTTCCAGAAATGCTCCTTTTGCACCTCTGTCATATGTTGGCACCACCAGTTCGCTGGTAGCCTTCTAGAGTAACTGAACACAGTTTTATTGTGTATGTAAGTTCAGCAAGTCACTCTTCAAACGATCATTGTTTAAGTTACCTTCTCCAAGTCTACTCTCTCATCTGTTTTTCTCCATTAGACATGTCAGTTTCTGAAAGATGGCTTTTTACTCCTGATAACCAAATTCTCTGCCCTTCTGACATGAGAAGTACTTTTGAAATTTGAAAAGGCTATTTAACGATATACATTTATACTGAACCTTTATTTGTGCCTTTAAGCAGACTCCATGAGGACTAGCTAGCTGCTCCTTTATTTACTTAACCTTGCCATTTTAAAATAAATTCCTGCAAAGCTTGATGGTTTTGACTTTGTCTTTCTGAGAGGAGTTGAATTTGAGAATGACAATATCAGCACTTTACCAGTTTCTTTTCCTTACACACAGAAAGTTGGCGGCTTAGCTCTGCTGAACGTATCTGACTGCTGAGGGGTTCTGGCATCCAGGTATCTCAGTCAATGCCTTGCCTCAGCTCTCGCCCCTCAGGTAAGCTGTTACACCGTCACTCCAGAGCTACATGGAACAGCTGCTCATAGTAGTAAACGGACTACTGTAGCATACAACACTGCCTTCTGTGGCAGCTGTGAAACAACATTTTCAGGGTTAGACCACTGTAAGGTGCTGTGCATGTGGGCTCGAGGAGGCACAGCTCTCAGCTGAAGATGCAGACAAAAATATTAGCTTGAGTTTCCAACTTTTCAAGTCCTGTGAGAAACAGAGCAATTTAATCCTTTGGTGAAAGGCAGTGTGCTAGGCGAGATCTTCTGAGCTTGGTACTTTCATACCACACTCAACCTGCTAGTTGAGTAACAGTTTGGCATTACCCGATTTCTCCAGTGCTTACAGCAAAATGACTTTGTAATAAAAGCATTCACATTCACCTACACAGCTTCAGATTTTGCAAGACTGTTATGTTTCTAATAATGAAAAACATGGCTTTATTCAGATGATAAAGTAGCCATAAATAAACAGCACACAGGAGCAGGCTGACAAATAAACTTTTTATATGTTAGGTATGTATGGTGATGTGGTTTGTGGTGACAGCACATTGCTCAGAAAAGCAGGTCATATGCTGCTTCCTATTATACCAATGTCAACCTAGAGAATTTCCATTGTCTATATTTCAACCAGTTCAACTAAGATAAAGATCTCTACACAGGATTTCATAGCCTTTTTTGCCACTGTATAATATTATTAAAAAAAGAAAGTACTGTGGGGGTCAAATTACTTTCAATATTGTTTCTGATAATAAATGCACTGCAAATGATTTAGTCTCATCCATTAATCATAAGATCGTAAGAAAAAAAGGCTGAAATAGATTTCAGTAAGGTATCGAGCCCTTCTGCACTGTTATGAAATTTAGGCATGTGACACGAGGCAATGCCTACCAGAGTGACTGCCACTGGAAACCAGACACGGCAGGGTAGACGTTGCCATTTTAGGTCTCACAATGACAGGACTCTGCGTGGATCAAGTCCCCTGCCCTGAAATTATTTGTAGTAAAAATAAATAAAGATGAAATTATAGAAAGGAAAATAGAGAGGATGGGTCTGAGGGACAAGTGAAGAGGTATTCAAAAAGCATCATGCCACGTGCATTTATACAAGAACTGCAAGAAGGAAAACAGGAAGCTGTAAGCAGAGGGGTGGGATGGCAGAAGGGAGTCTGGGAACATGCACGGACAGGTCTAAGCCCGGGCTTTGATTCCCAGCCTCTTCTCCTGCCTAGCTCTGGACCTGGCTAGCTGGGGCAGATGTGCTGGGAGCTCTCCCAGCCCTGGCCATGGGTGCTGCCTGCCTGGGCTGGCCGGCCTCAGCACTCCTGGCCAGATCTGTGCTCCTGCCAGTGCAGGTCTCCTCATCTGAAGGGGAAAATAAAGCCTGAAAGGTGGCACAAGCGGAGAGGCGCAGCAGGTGATGCTCTCACCTGTGGGCACACACCAGCCAGAGCCCTGCACGGGTTTGCTTACCCCGCAGCCCAGAGCAGGCAACCCGAAGTGCGGGCGCACAGAGACAGAGCGACGAAAGTAGGGCAACATCCACACACAAAGCCTGAGCGGCTTAACTTAACCTGATGGAAAAAGGGATTTGAATAGCTAAAACCTGGTACGGCAAACTGAGATCAAAATATAACTCTAAGGATATGTTTCTGGTCTGTAAGGGGACTGGTAGAGGGGAGAAATGGTATCTGTCTTACGCCTGTCCTGGAGGATTTGTTTGCCCCACCCCCACGTTTTTTAAGAACACAGAGAGATGTTATTTTCAGTCTAAACAATTCCTGTTTTGCAGGTAAACTCAAGAATAATTGGAAGTCTGGTTCCAGGTTCAGGAACAATATATATATATCTATGCACATTCATGTACAAACACCTTTTCACGGAAGCATACACGTGCTTACCTGCCTGCTCTCTCCCGTGCCCCCCCCCCCCCCCCCCCCCCATTTCTCTGCCTCCATATACCCATGTTTCTTTATGCACCCTCACAGAAAATGATGGCAAAAAAATACACAGGAAAACCACTTCTTTTCCCCTCAAAGAATCAAACCTAGTATAGGCTATTTCTAAGAGATAAATATAAAACAGATACTATGTTTCTAATTCTCAGTTAATCAAATGCTGTACATAAAAAGGCAGAGGGTAGATTCTATTGAAATTTGTAGCAATGTACAAAAAAACCACCACCACCACCAAAACCAGAAAATTCTCTGTTACTCTGTTCCTAAGCACCACAGAAGAATCTGGCATTTTTATGTAATGGAACAGCATGGAATAATAAAACTTTGAATTTCAGAATCCTGTTTCTATGTGAGCATTCTCATTTCACAACCAAGTCAGATTAGCTCCACCATCCTCACTGCAGTGACAGTCATGCAGGTTCATTCTCATTTTATGGATGAAATTAAGAAGCAGCATTGTGATTTGCCTGATGCAAAGCAGAATATTGTCTGAAGAAGAAATGGGACCCAGGTCCGTGGCCATCTAGTTGTGTGCATTAACCTCTAGGCTTTCCAGCAGTGTGATGCATACCAGAAAATGAATTTCCTCCATATTCCATTTTTTTTTTCAGTCCCAGGATAAAAGTAATACTTCAAAAGAAATTAGTGTTATTTGTATTAGATGGGAGGAGGTATTTTAAGCAGACGTAAGGTTAATTTATTTCCTCTGAGGTAAATTCTGCCTGTGCTTTCGAATAGGCAGTTTATGGGGCCATCAGTGGCCCTTCTGTGGGTGCAGTTGTCTGGACTGGCAGATGATGAGGGGCAGGGGAAGAGAAAACTCACAGGTTTACCTGCTCACTTCATGAAATGAAGGTGTACTGAATCCCTTGCCTCTACTTCTGGCCTCCCTTGAGGGCCCTTCTGAGTATCAGCACTATACCTTAAAGACATTTTATTCCTTACCCTTCATTTGAGCTGTGGCAAAGCTGGTGGAAACTGTCATATTATCCTTGGAGAAAGTTAAGGATCTACTGGGAAATGTAGAATTTTACTATTCTAATCTACTTTTCTTGCTCCCTACTTAAAAAAAAAGGGGGGGGGAAAGCTTTTTGTTTTAAACATCGACTAAAAAGTTGTGATAAAATGCAGATAAGCCTTCTCTCTCAGCAGTCAGTGACACCAAGCCACATGTAGTCCATGGCAAAGACATACCTATGTTTCATACTATTTTCCTTCTCTTTTTGGCACAGCATGGAGTTTATGGCACATATGCTACAGCCAAGCTACAATAGTTTTGACAGCTGTAGGGGAAGGGTGGTCGGTGTTGTGGCTGAACTCTTCAGCCATTCCCGTGGGGGCAAGGGTGCCTTGCAGCTAGGCAGATGGCTCCTACGGAAGGTCAGCAGATATGTTCATGCATACCCTACCTATTTTTGCATGGTACCCATTGATTCGAACTCCTCTGAGACTCTCTCCCCCCTTTTTAATAGGAATTTTATCATGGTTTTAAATCTTTGCCAATTTCAACGTGGCTGATCTAATTGCACACAAAAAAAGTGTGGGAGCAGCAGTCATGATTCCCCTGGATAAACACTGGACTACGTGCTACTTGTGTTTGCTATGTCAGCTGTGAGCTCTGTAAGTACGAAGTCCTGCCAGGCAAGCCATAAATCTTTTGTCCATGAAAGGGGTGCATTATCTGCTTCTCAGCTGTTTCTTTTCTAAACAGCTACCTGAGGTTTAAGATAAATATTCAATGTGGTTCTTTAAAAGAAAAAAAATGAAGAAAACAGAACAGTTTCTCTCATGCACTGAACATTAACGACAAATCATATAGATCAGGGATTGGTCCTCATGGCATGTCCTGGGTCAATCTAAAAATGCAGTAGTGCAGCGAAAGGATTTCTAAAGAAGCAAAGAATTTAAGAATACTTTGGTTGTAATATACTTTGTACCTTCTGAGTCAGTCCCTTGCAGTGAAGCTGCCAGAGTAACTCCTGAGGCAACTGGGTGCAGCTCTGCGGGGGGAACAGTCAGTCCAAGCACGGGATTGTGAAGGCAGTTATGGTGAACAGGGATCCTTGTTCTCAGCTGATGTCTTGTTCCCAGGTGGCTTCATACTGAAAAGCGTGAAGAAATTAAACTGATGACTAGCCAAATGCCGACAGCTTAGTGGTTCATGGATTTAGTAGCTCTCCATGAGTCCAGTCAACTTCTGTTCCATTTTCAACTCCTGTAGATGTTGAATTTGGATTTTGGTATTTTTGATACCATTTCAAGATCACCTCAGCCTTGTGTGGCTAAGCTGATATGGTTAGCCAGTACTGCTGGCTTTGCACTATCATACTCCCCAAAACATTTCCAGTTTTCACCCCCAGCTTTCTGTGAAATTTGGCTGTCTCTCACGTAACTCCTCCTTAACCACCTGTGAATTCCCCACAGAACCACCTGCAAATTTGTCAGCTTCTCACCCTGTGATCTATCAGATGCCACAATTTCTTGTGCCATGCCCAGTAGTTTCTCACGTCTTACTGGGTTGGGTGTGCCTCAGGTCCCATCACCCGCCTGCAGCCCTGGCAGCCAGCATCAACAAACCCAGCCTGCTGCTGTGGGACAGAGGCACGTATGTTCTTCTAGGACTAAGCAATAGTAACTATGTTGTATAAAAAGTAAAGATAATGCAAGGTATGGATTGAATACGACCGCTTTTGCTCATGCTGCTTTGCTCCTGATCACTCATGGAATGAGTTACTGAGGAAAGAGGATGTGCCATCTAGTCCCATACAAAGGTAAAGCCCTCCGTTAAATAAGAGCTTGAAAGGGACATAAAAATGTTTGTGACCAGCCTAAGGAACTGGAGGCCACTGTGGGAAGCTGCTTCAGTGGATGATGGGTTCTGATCTGATCAAACCGAACCTGGAGTTGAGAAAATTATAGTTTAGGAGAAACGTCTTTGAATCAAACGTTTGAACAGAAAACCAAATAAAACCACAATGATTGTAGGAGCTGTAGATAATATTATATGTATTATATTTAGATAGGTCCTCAGAGGAAAATGAAAACATCTCTGTGTAAAGAAATCAGCTACAATAGTGAAGTGGATAGGCTTGCAAGTGCATGGGTCTTTTATATGCAATTTTGGAAAACCAAGCTATACATCTATGATTTGTTGCATTTTTGTTGTAGAAGGCTTTATCCCATTCTTATGATTTTAGGATTAATAAACATTATCCAAGTCAAGCATAAAATAAGCAGCACCTCATTCAGCACATTCACTGAAATTTCCAGTGTATTTATCATTTTCTGCTGGGAGCATGGCTACAGAAATGATTAGAA
Organism: Falco peregrinus; assembly: GCF_023634155.1. Lineage (NCBI taxonomy): Eukaryota > Metazoa > Chordata > Aves > Falconiformes > Falconidae > Falco > Falco peregrinus. The sequence goes on from NC_073730.1 coordinate 635,211, forward strand.
AACAATATGGCAGGAAACTCTTGATGTAAAACATTTGAGTTATGTATCACAGATTGTCTCAAATTCTCTGACTTTTTAGATTTAAATCTTTTCAAAGTTTTCCCAAAGCTTTTGGCACATTTTCTGCAAAATGTGTACAAGAAAGACGAAAGATTCATGAAGGACCCTAGCCTTCTGTTATTGTTTAAACACTGATGCTTAAGGTTTAAATTTACAGGGAACAAATCATTCCACATCAAAACTAAGGTGTTGTATGTTTATTTACAGACCAAGCTCCAGTAGTAATGTGTATTTGTCATGGAAACTGATTTGAATGTAATTCTATACTCTGTTTTGCACCAGGAAAATGTGAGTTTCATTTTACTTGTCTCTGTTTTCAATTATAATTTGACAAAAGAAATAACTGCATTACCTATTTGATTTGCCAGAACTTTATCCCAGCACCACCTGTTGAGCCCTCGGCACTCGAATCCTGACATATAGCAGAGAACGAAATTATGCAGTTGGCATGCTAACCAGCAAGGATGCCAACAAAAGCATAATATAGCCTTTGTACTCAAAATACAACAAAATATATATTAAGCTACCAACTGCAAAGGTTTAAGCAAGCCACATTTAATTATACATGAACATATCTTTCCAACAAATAACTCAGTAGAAAAACGGTATGGAAGTTAGAAAGGACCCTTTCTGTATGGTTTGCATTGGTAAATATTGCAAGTTCAAAATAAATAAAATTTCACAATACCATAGTAGATTTATATTAGAGATGGCAAGAAGATCGCCAGGTAGCTTATACAAATAGATGGGTTCAGCACTATCAGCCTCCCAGTTTAAACAAAATGCCCCATGTTCATTTTTGGTGGGGGGAACTGACCTAGCACAGCACTAGTCTCCCAAGAAGGTGGAAGAAGAGGGTCCCAGCACTAGTCCAGATCGAAACCTTTTCTGCAAGTAACTGTGACCAAAGCAGCAGGGATCAACTGTGTCTCTGAGATGTGTTTCTTGAAGTAGCACTTTGCCACAAAAGTTAATCGCAGCTGCTTTCCTGGCACTTCTGACCTGAGATTTGCACAGAAGAGGGACTGAATCTGAAGGGAGATAGGACAGGTCAGCAGGGATGAGGCAGAACCTCTAGTCCCCAGTTCTGCAGAGGTCAGATGAGGTCTGCACAGGGACTGGGAACTCACGCGGGATTTGCACGCTGGGAAGGGCTACCAGTGCTTCTAGCAGTGATGCGAGAGTTTCCAGTCTGTCCAAAAATATGAGTTAGATCACTGCATGCTTTTTAAGGGACTGTTTTAAAATACCAGTGACAATGACAGTTCACAGATTTTTATCAACCCCTCAATAAGCCTAAGAGAGAATTAAATCTGGAAACTTGATTACAGCATTGCTAATTCAGAGTCTTGGCCAGAAAAATGACACTAGGTATGAAACAAGGATTGTGTTCCAAGGTAAAGAGAAAACAAGGAATGAGATCTTACTCCTGCCCACCCAGAAATCACCACAAATGAGACAGGGTAAGGCAGAAAGAGCTAATTGACCCGTAAGGAAGGGAAAAGCAATTTGGGAAGTACAAGAAGAGGTTAATTGCCAGTGTTGCAGAAATTTTGATGCATTTGCACAGGGCTGAGCACATAGGTTCTGATGCTGGCTAAGGCTTTTGTCAACATTTTCATATGAAGCATAAATGAAAGACCATTAAAACTTTGGATAAGGAACCAAAATGCTGTAGGTTAAATGAAATATCTAGAAAATCATTTAGAGACAATGAAGTACAGCTTTAAAAAAGCTTGGGAAAAAAAAAACTAGCTTTGTAAACAAGGAAACCAACCAGCTGTAAATCACAAAGTCACCAAAAGATTTTACTTACTGTGCTAACTTTTTCACTCTGAGCTATTTAACTAATTATTACCACTGTAGGCTCATACTAAATGTATGTACTAAATGGAGGAGGTACCTCTTGGCACCTGTCAGTTACCACCAGATGCAAAGTTCTGATATGTGATTCCTGAACAGTATATATGCAATCCAGAAAGTTTAGTGAGTGAGGAAGTGGAACATTTCAAATTATATATAGAAAAACAGAATAATTTTGCATGCAGATTGCTACCAACACATGGCAGGAATCAGCATTCATCAGAGGTTGCAGAATCTCTGTTTTTGCACGGTTCAACTTGACCGGACACAGCCACGAGCAACGTGATGAAATGAGACCTGCTTTGAGAAGGGAGAAGGGGGTTGGACTACATGACCTCCAGAGGTTCCTTTCAGCCTAAATTGTCTATGATTCTAGAACTTACCTAAAGAAATCAGAAATCTTTTAAAAGAAATATTTTCTTTACAGCTGTTATTAAGTTTTGCTGAAATGCAATGTTTTGTCCTATTTGTTTAAAGGTTGGAATTATTTACTCTTTATAATTTTTCTAAATTAAATTTTTGTAATTATATATGTAAATGCACTTTTATTATTTATTTACTTCTTAAGGGATTGATCAAACAGAATCCTGGGTGCCTGTGGTGAAATCCCAATGAGCCGGTGAGAGCGCTTGCCTAAAACTCTAAAATGGTAGCTTGAAACTTACCTCAATATCCTTAATTTTTCTGTGCTGAAAATGTAAAGTGGTGATTGTTAATGAGAAAAACTTAAATTTGTAATAGAAACTGTAAAACACTTGCTAAGAGATAGACCACATCTAGGAAAGCCAAATCTAGCTGATCTCTCCTCCTTATTTGCAAATATCCTTTGGGGTAACCACATTTCATTCAGGAAAATAAGAAGAGAGGAAGCATACATATGGCAGATACTTTGGCACCATCCCCTTCTAGATTTCTCTGATGTCTAACAGCCAAGAAAATATTCCATCATTTTAATTTCTTTCAGATAGCTGATTCCATGTGATATTTACTTTAGATGAAATATCTGGATAGTGTTCAAATAGGGCATTCAGTCAGCCTAGATAGAAAAGAATCCATCATCTTCTAATAACTACAAATTCTTAAATTGCAATGTTGAGCTTTGAGTTGTAAAATCATAAACTAGTAAGAAAACTCACTCCAGAAATGCACTGCCTTCCACAATATCTCCAAACACACCTAATATTTTTGCTTCCTTCCAAACAGCCTTGCAAAGACACTGAAAATACTGGAACACTTCCTTGCCCATCAGACATGCAAGGAAGCCGCAGGTGGATTGATGAACAGTCTGAGAGCTCTACAAGTGGCTTTTTTATCCTTGACTGTGCTTTTGGGAATTTAATGAACCCACCCTGAATACTTGGGGCTAGCATTTCAGCTTGAAATTGAACTTTTGGCATATAAAACAGCCATGAAAGTTGTGAAGATTTACAGGTGGATTACAGTGAGCTGTACCAAAGGCAGCACCTTTTCAGGCAGTCTTTGAAGTCTGCTCTGAGCAACTTGCAAACGCCTCAAATACTGCTCAGCTCCACTGTTATTCGCCAGGTAATTGCTATTAGTCTTTTGTATCATCATCTATAAAGTGGGATTCATTGTTGAATTTAATTCCATCTGTACCATTTGGGAAGAATTAGTAGTTCTGGAATTAAACGTCAGTGGTTGTTACATTAGTTTAGCGTTTGTGTCTGCAGCACTGCTCCAAGCAAGTGCCCCCAGTTTACATCACATTTCTCTTATTGTTTGAGCATTCCGATAGCACACATGCAGCCTTTAGCAGAAACCAGTGACCCTGGGGGATCCTTTCACTTTAAGCTTAAGTTTACCTGTCACTGAAGGTGACTGAGGTCAGCTGGCTTAAAATGACTGATCTAAACCCCACACTTCCTGAAGGGATAAATTAAATCCAAAGAGAGAGTCTCATAAATTCCCAGGGAGCTCTTAGTATCGTAAAAATAGACTTGACGCTGCTCCAAAGTTTAGCCTCTGCCTTGACAAAGAGGAATCAAAATCAGCTTTGGCGCAGATCCTCCACAGGAGATACTTCTCCAAGTGCTACTGAGCAGTCTGTGCCTGCCTTATCTCGTGGCAACTTGTCACTGATCCCTCTGCCAGCTTTCACCGATAGTGAGATACTGCAGCTGACTGGAAGTGGGAGAGGAAAACAACAGTGTGTGTTTTCATACTTCCCTGTCTACTTCTCTGTATCTTCTCCTTTACGTCCTTATTCATGCAGATACTTCTGTAGAACTGGGCTCAGGGTGGTTGATGCAGGGCACAGACAAGTGCTTCTGTAGAAAAATCCTACCGTATTGAATAGAATTCTACAGGAACGGCTCTAAGAGCTTAATGTATTTGTAGAATTAATCTTGGTACAATTTTTTGAACCACCTATTAAAGATCTACATCAAGAATAATATTCACTGTTGTGTTCTATGGAGTTTTTGCTGGAACTTGTCCTGTTCTGCTTCCTGTCCATCATAATCACTTCATTACTGCTACAACCCGAGCCTTTCATCGTTCTGGAAACTGGTTGAGGTTTACGCAGTACTGCTTCCCAACAAAAAGTGATTTCCTGTCTCAAATGACTAAACTGTAGCATTGAGAAGGAATTTAATTTTATTGTCACCCTCTGAACTAGCAAGATGATTTATCAGTTTGTTTACGTACTGAAGGCTGCCAGCAAGGAGCATGCTTTGGTAAGGGGCACTAAAATGGGTGATGATTTCATTTGGCATCACCTAATACTGACTGTTTACTTTGGCACTTACCCATTTAGGCAGCTATGTAGACTAGGCAACTTAAGAAACAGGCAGGAGATTATGGCCATAAATTGTCTTCAAAGAATTGTCTTGATTCATGATTGTCTTAAAATATATAAACACATTTTACCACAATGATTTTGCCCATTACAAGGCATACACAACGCACAAGAGACTTTTCCCCCTTCATATAGCAGTAAAAAAAACCCCACTATGGCTCTTGCCAAACTTGTTTAAAGTTTACATGCATTTGTTTGGACAAATGTGGTGGAAAATTATATCCAATGTTTTGGGCACTGGCCCAAGCACCTCCTTACATCTCAACAGTGCCTCTTCCATCTTTTAATGCAGATTTCTAAATTAAGTTTGTTTTTATCTGGAGTATAATATTAAAAAAATAGACTATGAAATAGCACATAATTTTGGCTCTGTAAAATGTAGCTCTTCCTGGTGTTTGTTTTTGTTTGTGTTTTTTTTTTTTTCTCCTAATTGGAAACAGTAGCTAGTGATTTCTGCTCTGCTTTTCTTGGATGCTGCTGTTTTAGGGTTATCTATTGCCTGTAAGAACAACTGCTCCTCAGATGCTATTGAAATATATCATCTTGTGATGGAGCTAGAGACGACACAATCCCATATTGAAGGCATCTGGTACAGTGGCAAAAAACATGGGGCTTGTCCTGCCTCACTACCAACTTCATTAAATTTCTGTGTATTGGGTAACTGTGTGAAATCAATAGGGTATTCTGCTGGACTTTTTAATGGACTACGATACATGTTATTGACAAGAATTATATAGTAATGGAGAGGTTCCCATTTCCCCTTAAATTTCAGCATTATACAGGATGAGAAAGAAAAAAAAAACTGCTTAAAACCCCTAAAATTCTATTTCAAAAGATTACATTATTTTGCATGTCTATAAATCATAAATTATCAGATTTTTTCAATGTCATTGGGAACAATCACAACCGAAATATTTTTGCAGAGGGAAAGTTTGCAGACAGCAAGCTAACATATTTGCTTGATTGTCTTTGGCACTGCTAGTATTTAAATCTGGGGTTCCAGGACTGTCGATACGTACGGGACTCTAAGAGGAGCTGCGAGCAGAGATCAATAGTTACTCCTGCAGCAGGTCATCAGGCACGTACCTTACTGAAGGAGAAGGCTCCCTGCTTTTGACCTCTCTGCTATGCCAGAACTAAACCTGAGGCCAGGGCAGGCACATCACTGGTCCCAGGCTGGGGTCTTTCTGGAAAATCCTCCATTAAGTAGAGACCCTGGAGGAAAGAAAGGGGAGTATTAATTAATGTAAACTGGTTCGGTCTGTGGCTGTATGAAGCCTGCGCACGCCTCTGGCGCTCAGTAATAACGCGGCTGCGGTGGCAGAGGGTCCGGGCTCCGCTCTGCTCCCGGGGTTAAACGTTTGATACATTTGTAGGTAAAATCTGAAAGGGAAAGTGAGTAGGTGTCCTTAGAGACGTTGTACAACGGGGGAGCATCGCCTTCTCGTCGGGAAGTTCCCCCCAGAACTCGCCTCCCGGGCGGCGGCCCGGCTGAGCCCGGCAGGGCGGCCCCGACACGGCCGAGCGGGTGGGGCGCTGCACCGGAGCCGTCCGGGGTTGCTCGGCCCTCCCGGCCTCGGCCGCACGCCGGGGCTTCGGCCGTACCGCGGCCCGGAGCCCCCGCACAGGCCGGGGTAGCCCGTCGCTGTTGCCAGGGCCCGCCGCACCCGCCCTGCCCCGGTACCGCCGGTGCGTGACCGGCCCGGGGGCTGCCCGGCTGCACATCGCAACCCTGACCCGCGAGCCAAACGGCCTTGCAGCCTGCGGGGCGCCCTGGGCTGCCCCACGCCGCGGCCACCCCCCGCCGGGGCCGCCGTGGCGGTGCACAGGGCCGAGGGCAGCGCGGCCCCGCAGCCCCCGCCCGCCCGGCGCTGCGCCCCGCGGCCAGCAGAGGCCGCTGCCGGCCCGGCTCCTCTGCGCTACGCTGCGCTCGGGGCCGCCGCCGGGCTGGGCGCTGGGGACTGGGGGCTGGGGGCTCGGGACTGGGGGCTGGGAGCTGGGGGCTGGGGACTGTGGGCTGTGGGCTCGGGGCTGTGGGCTCGTGGGCAGCCGCCGGGCTGGGAGCTGGGGGCTCGGGGCTGGGAGCTGGGGGCTGGAGGCTGGAGGCTGGGGGCTCAGGACTGGGGGCTTGGGGCTCGGGGGCCGCCGCCGGTCTGGGGGCTGGGGGCTGGAAGCTCGGGGGCCACTACCGGGCTGGGGGCGCGGGACTGGGGGGCTCGGGGGCCGCCACCGGGCTCGGGGCTGGGGGTTAGGGGCTGGGGGCTCTGGGCAGGGGGCCCAGCAGCGTGGCCCAAGCGCACTCCGGAATTACCTACGGACGGACGTGTAACCCCCCCCTGCAGCAGTTACACACAGTTGTGCTCAGAGGGGGTGCAGCTATTTTTCACCCGTGTGAAGTAAAGATCTGTACCACAGGCGCTGCTTTTTCGTACTCAACATAGGTACGAGGAAATACAAGCACCCAGAGATTAATTTCCGATAAAGAAAAAAATACCGAAACACTATGATTTAGAAGGAACTTTAGATACAGTTTAGACAAGGTACTATCTAGACAGACCTTTCCTGGCAGGATCACCGTCACTGCTTTCGGTGCCGTGTATCGCCACGCTTGAATTTGGTACCTGCCTGTGGCTGTCTATGACCACCCAAGACAGGCATCCCATTTCAGTAGCTTACTTATTTCCTTGATTTGTTTTTCCCTTATTTTTCCCCTTCAGCTGAGAACTTCTGTTCTCGTTCATCTTCAGGGACATACTGGGCAGAGGGCACAAACAACTCCCCCCCACCCTTTTCCTTTTCCCCAAATCACCTTTTTCTTTGCTTTCTACTGTGGTTTTGGCATTTTTGGGGGGAAGGAAGGACTGCAGAGAGAGGGGCCTTTTATTTGGGCTTGGACACCCAGGGTTTTTTGAATTAGTTGGGTTATCAAGAGTTGTGGAAAAATACCTTCAGTCCATGGCACCATCCAGTCTCCTGATTTAACAGACCCCTGTGTGTCCTGGGGCTTTCTGCCTCCAGCCCCCAGACAGCCCTGCCATGTGCCCCCGGGGAGGGGGGCAGGATGCCCAGGCGTCCTCTGCCTGTGCTGCACCAGAGGCTTGGGGTAGGACTGGCATAAGTCATACATCTCCTTTCTACTTTTTGGGTCACGTCTAAAGCTTGGAACCTAGCATAGGTATTTCTAAAACCTCTTCCTTAAATATCTCAAACTGCAGAAAGGAAAATAAATCTGATTTATGACCTGGTGCTTCTTCCTCTATGAATGTGTTTCTTACTGTGCTTCTCCAGTGTTGCTCTGAACCTTGTTTCATAAACACCTACATATAAAAACCCCACAGAAACCGCTATATTTACATTTATATTATTTGTCTATTCCTTGATTGCTTAATATGAAATAAACTGAATCAACCATTTAGGTTTACCTTTCTATGCTTAAAAAAATAATGAAATATGACAGTTTATGGCTTTTCTCCTCTGGATGGCAGTAACTCCTGCTTAAACATTCATGACCCGTGACTGCAATATCCCGCAGCAAGGGATTTCCTTTCCTTTGTCAGTGTGCTATCCAAAAGAAACATTTAATTTCATTCATTCTATGTTTTTTTCAAATCTGAATCTGAAAGTTAAGGAAGCTTTCAAATAAGGAATCTGCTTAATGTAAAAATCTAATCGCATGTGTTCTATGCATAAAACCAGAACAGGAATCAGAAGAAAGGAATTAATGGTGGGCATTTGTCCCTAGTTGTATCTGGTTACGTTTCATAAAAATGAATGAATGTTGCTGAGAAAATCAAGTTCCTTGATGTTAAACAATGAAGCGATACAAAAGATACAGAACTTGCCTGACCTGAGAGTGCACCAGAATACCTGCCCCTTTAAAACATTCTTATTATAACAAAGCACATCTGGATTTCTTGAGTGTTCATTTTTTACCAGTAAATACATCTAGTAAAGGTGATTTCCAAACACCCACTGTGCAGCCATGTAAGTTAGTTTAAACAAGAGGTATGAGAGGGAGTTAAGCTCTCCTCCCTTCACATCTGACCAAATAACATTTTTTCAGTAACAAAAGTACATTTACACATAGGACTTGGGTCTTCTCACCAGCCAGGACTAGCTCTATTGCCTTGTTTTACTGCTGGTGAAAACGATGCAGTTAGAGCAACAGTTTCCAAAGATGAGTGCTTGTATTTATACAACTGAACCTGCGCTTTGAGGGTAACCCGAGTGCCCTGACACCTTCCCGGCAGGCTGAGGTCTGTCCCTCAGAGGACAGCAGCCTGCCCGGTTTCTGGGGCGCAGCGAGGGCCGTGACCCTGGCCCCTGCCCAGCAGCAGAGAGCGGTGCCCTGGCTTCCTGGTACACGTTATCTATCGGGGAGAGAGTTACTGATTCTATGTGCGCGTTCAGTCTGTGGGCTGTGAGCTGAGATGGCTAGTGGTGATCTAAAAGTGGTTTTTGAGAAGTGGGTGTTTTTCTACCAAGAGCTTAATGCTACCAACTCCTTTGAAAACCTTAAATGTTTTCAAATGGAGAAAAAATCCCCTTGGCTCCGAGAACTGAGAAAAACATTTCCGCCGACACCTTTTTCAGTGGAAAAAATAAATTTGACAAATTTGGCAAGTTTACATTAATTTCTCCAGAATCAAGATCAAATTTACATTTTCTCTCCAAATGGCTAGTGCTCAGAAAACCCACTTAGACTGCTCTATTTCTATCACTATTGTCCTGATCCTCAATAACAACTTAAGGTTCTGCCCATTCATCTATCTTTTCTACATCTGAATAAGTGAAGGAAAACACTTTTGTGGTAAATAAGTCACATAAAAGGTCCTGCCTAAGCACTGGAGGTCCTCTGGTGACAGAAACATCATCCCAGCTCTGCAGATATGCTTCGGAAGGCATGGTGTCTCCTGAGTTTCTTCATACGATGGGGGAGCAAACTTTGTCACTGTCCAGGAGAAAGAGCAGCACCTACTTGCTGACATGAACACAGCTCCGCAGTTCGAACAGAACCACTGGCACACAGTCTTGACCTCCCCTGCTTCATTGTCCTGGTAATTTTCTTGAGAAGCCTAGCAGAGGTGCTCAAAAAGCTTTCAAGACTGAAGATATCAGTGAGAGATAAACTGCAAATTACTCCCAGCTGCTGCCCTGGCCTCTTTTTTTTTGAATGTCAGGAAACCTGAAAAATAATCATGTGGGTGCAGCTAAGAAGGTGATATTACAGCTTGCCACAAAGCTGAGCTTTCAGCCTTTCAAAAGATGAATAAAACTAGATACATCATTTGTTACACTGGTTTTACTGCAAGTCCATACCTTTGAGATTCTCTGATTTGCTGCAAATTTTTCTCTGAAGACTTCATTAAGTTCTGGCCCTGGCACCAATTTGTCAGTAAAAGATAAAGCACTTTGAGAAGCTGTCTCAAAAGGTTCCCCCTTAGCACATTTTTGGAGACCTGTTGCTGCTCAAACTGACTTCAGAGCTCAGGGGGAAGGGTGGGGAACCCGCTATCAAGCAGAGAGAAAACAGGTGACAGGAGTTCTTTTCTGTCCTATTAAACATAGTGTGTTCTCCCCACTTCAGTGCATGAGTCTGCCTCTTCACCATGGTAGCAGGTAAAAGAAGGACAGATATAGCAAAAAATATCGAATGGACTAAATAGCCAGCTGCAGATTTAATTTTACTGTAATTGTTTTTAAGTATAAGCTTTGTATGGGATGTGGGTAGAAGGTTTCTGCCATATAACGCTGGGCTACCAAATACCTCAGCTCTCTCAAGCTGCCCTGTGACCAATTCAAGCAGCATTCTGCATGGTCTCTTTTGAAAAAAGGTGTAATTCATAAACCTCCCTTTTCCCTGAGCTCCAGACAATGTCTGTACCCATTTCCTAGATAGCGTTATGTACACATGGCATAGTAGAAATACAGACAGAACACAAGCAACAATGCATTTATTTAAAACCCCCTATTCTTCGTCTCCCTGATATACTAAAATGGAGGCTGATGGAAAACAAAGATGCTTTCCTGTGTGATGCAGGGTGTCACTGTGACAGCTGAGGTCAGGAGGAGAGAAGACATGCAGAACATTTCAGGCTGAGGTCCAAAATAGAGAGATTTCAAGTTTATTACGAGGACAGAAGAGCACTGTGCACTTGAATTTCTACCTGTTGGCACTATAACTAAGCGCAGCTAGTCAGAAGGTTATGTTATAGCTGGAGCTCGGTTTGAAAGGTGATTTCAAACAAGTTAAAAATTCCTGTTTATTACAAGCTCCTAAATTAAGAGAAACTGAAAGATTGGTTTCTTTCTGAATCCTGAATCGTTCTTTAAATTACATTCAGAGGTTATGGCCATTTTGAATTCTAGTTTAGAAACATGTATGGAATTTGTGCTAGCATTCCTAACGTCTAAAGTTACAGAACTGCCAACAGTTTGTCCAGAAAAACACTCAATTCTGGACTTATTTTAAAATAATTAAAAATAAATAAAAAATCTGTTGGGGATAGCAGCCCTGCCCCACAGACTAGAGATGTTTTGCAACCCTAGGAACTCAGTGTAACTGCAAGATGACCTGCCTTGTGTGCAAGATATGCAAAATTTCTCTGAAATTCCTCCTTCTACTTCTTCAAATTAATTAGCAAGAGGAGCCTTCCAGGACACCTGGCATAAACTTTCTTGCTTTCTCATGCAAATGCAGCGGTAGGAGCGGACCTTACAGCAGCACAGCCTTCTCGAAAGGAGGGCAGGCTTGCCCTTTCGGTATTGCTGTAACAGTAGGATCCCTTCTATAACATGCTTTCTGCTAGGTGCTGCATGAAGTTCTCTGCAATGTTATATGAATGGACAGTACAAATCAAATTCATCATAGCTACTGCTACTTTCAGGCTTTTTATCAATGAGCAAGGTCTTCTTGGCTTGTCTTTCTGTGTAGCATCAACTGCTGATTTTACCTGCAGGAAATCAAAGGAAAAAAAAGTTTCTCTGGGTGGGAAATACACTTGTTTTTAAAAGAGCTGTTGTATAAAAAAACCCTATGCTTTCTGGGTTGCTGGAGTTGCCTGAGGCAGACTTGTCGTTGTTGATGCACAATACATCACGTGCCACAGAAAAAGGTTTCCCAGGATCGGCTATGCCCTTTGTACAGCAGTAAGCAAGAATGACTAAGGTATAAAAGGACATACTGTGGTGAAGCATTTTTGTGGGTGAGGTCTGCAAGGTCAGAGAAGACACATATAAAACTAATGCCTTCTGCAAGCCATGAAGAAGTTAGCAGGAAAAGAAGTATAAAGGGGAAAGCAATCAAAGGCAAGTAATGGAGGCGGCACACATCCAAAAAATCACCTGTGCAACAGTGCTGGCTGCTGGGAAAATCCTGACTGATCCAGAAGAAAGAATCTTTTCTTCACGTGATGGCACAATGGGCTGCAGAGATGGGGTTAGTTCAGCATCCATAGGCTCCCTCCTGCCCACATTGCCGAATCTGAACAATTTATTGCAGAACAATCTGAGCAATATCTTGAATCCTGAAACCCAGTTTCACACAATTAAACCGCAGCTGTTCAACGATCAGAGACTATAAATGAAAAGAAAGGACAGTCAATTTGCAGGAGGCATATGTCCTGTGATAGATGACCAAATTATATGTAAACCGATTTATAAACTGGTTTCTTTGTAAATCAGCAGCACAGAATACCTCCCCCTGCCTGGAGCCTCCCAGCTGTACTGTGTGTACCTGCACTTTCTGTCTGATCTGATTTCCTCTGCTCTGTCCCCTGCTGCACTCTGTAGACCTTGCTAAGGTTGCAAAGGATCTTTTAAGCTACAAAATTGCCCCTGGTATAATCAAGTTGTGATACTTTTTGATGAAACTCTGTCTCTGAGGCCAAATATTCCACTGTTCTTACTTGTTACAGCCAACTTTTCACAACTGAGACAGATGTATTTGATAAAACAAAAAAACCCATTAAAATGAAAATCAAGCCTTCTCGTACTCTCCTTTGCTTCAAGGGACACAGAAAAGCATTGAGATGATAATGGACTTTTGCATTGCCTATAATTATTCTGTTAGCAGCAGACTGGCTTTTCAATAAACCAAAGACATGAGGATACAAACCCTTGCATGGGCAAATATGCTCAGATTCCTTGATTTTGTAAAGTTTGCACTGGCAGTTACAACCTATTTAACTAATCCCTGGTGATTTTGGAAGGCTGACCAGAACGCCTTTCTGTAACCTCGTCCCGGCAGCAAAGCTTCGCACATTTGGGGGTAATCAACATGTTCTCTCCTGCATTTCACATCTTTTACCTCTTTACAAAATCACTTATCCCAGTATCGTTATAATAAAATTTTAAAAGCATGTCATTGCTCAGATCTTTGGTACAAAAGTCCCCTCAATGATCCCTCCTCCTCAGCTGGATGTGTGCTCATAACAGGGTGTTTTGAATTGCACCCAGATGGCCAAGGTCTCCTGAAGGAGAGAGGCCAAAGGTCTTTTCAAATGCCAAAAATTGCCAAGGTGTAGAGTTCTTGGCTAAAGGGAGTGCCACACCTTTGCTTGAGTAACCACTCAGTTGAAGGGTATAGGGGCTGCTATGGCAATACAACCTAATACATCAAATCCTGTCTGAAAGGTATCTGAGAGCTAATCTGCATTTTACAAAGTAGCTGCAAAAACAGCAGGTGATGCTAATTCAAGGATCAGTAAACCATTAGTGTACCTAGCACACACCTCTCAGATTTTCTCCAAGATTAAAGGTTCTCTTTTGGTCATCTTTCTTAGCAGGACAGAGCAAAGACTGTCATTTAGGTATGAGTTAAAGAAATACTCCCTTTTGATTGATGAAAGTTGTTTGCTGCATAAGGAATTGAAGCAAATTACATGATTTGCTTAATAAGATTTAATACAGGAGCTCTTATAAAAAATAGAAGATTGTCTTTGATTTCGTATCCTTAAATAGCACTAATTAAAAGTACCCAGTGGGTAAATAATAATCATCATCACCCCAGAGTGCGGTGCCCTACTGAAGCCTTGGATCAGTCATACCATTTGGGAGGAGACAGTTGCAGTTGAACGTGATACCCCAGACTTGTCCCCATTCCTGATGGCCTGTTCTCCTCCGTGGTTGCCCTCAGAAGCTGGATGACATGGTTCATTGCACATAGCCCCTGAAAGGCCTTCCTTCCGCGGGGTGCACGTCTATGCATGGGAAACAAAGCAGCTCAGAGCAGTCTGACTTGGTCACATCACCACCACAGATACAGAGGGAAAAGAACCCTCTGACCTGGCATTTCCACTGCTGCATCTGTTTGTCACCGTGTGATGGGCATGAATAGCAGGAGGTGACAGGATGTTGATTTCAAGCTCTAAAACTTAGTCCTGCAGAGGCTGCTTCCAACAGGTGAGTAAAATAAAAAAAGAATGGGGCTTTTTTCATATTGATAAAACCAGCTGAATTGTGAGCATTCTTGAAAGTGTGCGAGGCTCTGATAAGAGTTTTATCAAGCATGTATTACATCAACCGGCGGCTACAGTGGCCCCCTAATCAGCTGGTTTTCCTAGCAGCAGTGCCTAGACAATACGCTCACATCTATCGAGGAAGCACTTCACTGTCAGCGGAGATGCTGTTCCAGTATATCATGCTTGAGACCCGGTGTAAAGAAGGACAACCAGGCCCCTGCTTTAGATATGCTCAGATGCTGGGAGAACTGAGGCTCTTTCAAAAATCCTATTCAGTGCAAACTTCAGTTCTGCACATCTGAGAGTCCCTCCACCTTCATGAGAAAGAATATGTATTTAGTAATTTTGTTGGGGAGTCAACAGAAATAACTGTTAATGATTAAACACCAACCTGTGAGAAATGTCCTTTCCAGATGTGTTTTTAATACAACATATAATTAAATTTTAACAAGTTTTATTCAGGTCTATAAGGACTTTGCATAAAAGCTTTAAGTGGGAATGCAGAGGACAGAACTCCTGATCCAGAAAAGAGAAAAAGGCCCATGAATATAGTTTCATTTGTTACAATGAGACTGAGTTTGCAATTTCTTGGATTAGACGAGGACAGACTTTGAGAGACTGCAAAGACCCGAGAATACTGAGGTACTTCAAGCACTCAGTTTTTCATCACTGGCAATATTAAAAACCCTGGGTAAGACTATTCTTTGTTTTATACTCATATAAATAAGGACTAATTCCACTTAGGGAATGCAATAGCTTTATTTAAAGGGAATTATTTCTGACCATCGAAAGTGGTGAGAGAATACGCCTCACACTGAAAATGAAAGCCAGCCTGACCACAGAACAGTAACATACACTGCAATCCGTACCTGTGAACCTCCTCTGAAAAAAATCTGATGGTTTTTCCTGAAGCTGTTCTGGGATAATTGTATCTTTGTCCATTATAAATTCACATATATTTTTACAAGCAAAGCAAGGGTCCCATTGGCACCATTAGAATTAATCCTTTAAGAGATTTCCAAAGATATGTCTTGCTTAACTTCAACGGGGAGTTAACTAAACACTCTACAGAAATTTTATTTTTCCTCATAAGAAACAATAGATCCCTGTAAATGTAAAGTAAGTCATACACAATCAAATATGCTGGCATAAAAGCAGTCATGCTCTCACTCCTATAAAAATTAAATAAGTGGTGCCAATAAAGACATGCCAACATGTAAGAATAAACCTTTTGTTTTAAAGCATATATTACCAAAAAACATTTTATAAGCTTTTAAAATTCATTAAGACTCAGGCCTTGGCTGTTTGGAAGTCTTTTTCAGTGACTGGATCACAAGGAGACTGGGGTGAAGTCTGCGTTTTTGTGTACAGAGGCCACAAAATAATGAAAAAGGTCAGTTTACTTGAAACTGGGTCCTAGTCTTAGCAAGTTGTGGTAGAAAGAGAGTAGAAGTAAATTTGTCAGGGTCTGTCCTTTCCTTGCAGCCCTATCTGCTGTAGCCAGCACCAGGGAAGACTTGTTTTCCCACCCACATCCTGTGCTGCTTTTTGCTACCAGGCTTGGGGACTTGCACGTACCTCCTGAAATACCGCACCCTGACTTCTTACAGACTTAGAGAACGTAATGGCTAATGTGGTTGCACACATCTGCCAAACATATGAGTACTTTTTCACCCCAAAAGCGTTAAAACAGTTCATTGCACTAGAAAGCTGTCATACGAAATTCATATGACAGCTGTTACAGTGGAAGTGTCACAGGAATTAACATATAGGAACATCTCAGTAGCCCATCTGAAGTGATATTCTCTCAATGCAGTCACCCACAAACTTTTCAAAAAGGAGGCAGGCAGTAATGAGGATATGGGCTAAAACCGAGCAAAACCCTTTGGCTCCATATAGAAACTTTCCCAGAGAGCACTGGAGTCCAGATTTTCAGTTCAAACTTCTTTGTGACCTAACGCTGAGAACAGCGCGGTCAGGCTCAGAGTACATCTCCTCCTTGCTTACATGCTGGCGTGTTAACATTTTCTGTACTTTACAGTAAGGATATTTTACAAGGTAACTAAGGGCTTGTGGATCCGTCCTTTAGGGCATAACGAGCTTGTGTGTGATACTTGTTTGAAGTCACTGAAATGTTCAAACTGCAATGCCACTTACAGCTGGGCGTGTTCCGGGAGGTGACTGCCTACCTTACAGAAGCCCTGCTCTTTTTGTGGAGACTTTTTCAACCTGGCAAAGCTGCCTGGGGCAATGTACATGTGAGACAAGAGACCAGCATCCTCATTTGCAAATGAAGTCATAGGACAGAAAGGTGCTTCTGTGCCTTAAATTTAACTGAACAAAATGCAAGTTTAAGCTGTCTCTCTTATAGTTAGGCTGTTGTATGACACACTCTTCCAAGGTGTCTCTTTATACCAAGGCTAAACATGCAGTATCAGGATTTAATTCTGGAATGGACTTACACTTCCCATGTGATAAAAATTGCTTGTGTCAGTCAAAGTACCATAAAAAGGGTATATACCATGTAATACCTAAAGGGAATTACAAAATCACCTGAAGGATGACTATGAATAGAGAAAGGTGGATATAGTACCTTTGGTAGAGTGTTTATTAACTTACAAGTTAAAGCAACAGTTGTTTCAGAAAATCAAACAAATCCCGTGGCTGAGTCCTCCAAATTTTGACCATCTGCATCACTCTGGAACACTCACATAAAAATGACATATTTGAAGAGTTGTGTCTTTTTTGTGATGGGTTTTTTTTTGTTTTTGCTTTTTTTTTTTTTTTTTAACAGAAACATTTAATTCTCATTCACAGTTTGCTGTGAACAAAACTTCAACACTTCTAAGAAATTATAAAAGAAAGTGGTAAGCACATAAGGTTCTTGCTACATCTGTTGGGAAGCAGGAAAAAAATCACAGATCCCTAGAAATCCAGGGAGGGGAATAGGAAAACTGGAGGGAAGGATGGTATCCCAGGGACAGGTATGTGGCTGTGAGGCACAAGTGCTTATTCCAATATAGCTCGGAGTGCCTTGTAATGACATAAACAAAGCATGAGCTCTACCTTCCAAGTAAAAAATGTCAGAAAGCCGCACTGAATGTTTTTCTTCTGAAAGACTTTTTCCAGGTTCTCTAGGCAAAGAGAGTGATCTAAACTAATATATCTCATGACCACTAACAGTAACATATTGCTTAGCTTGCAGTGCATTAGCAGTATCTGGTATCTAACTGATATGAAGCAACTCTTTATTTCTCAGATGATAGAACCCCATGGCTACACTGTGAGATTCCAAATTAAAAGATTTCCAGAGCCTATCACCATCATAATACTCTCTTACCTAGATTCCAGGGCTTTCTCCACAGCTTTGGTGGCAGTGTTTCTGCCTCTGGTACCTATTGATAGTATGTTTGCTGATTGAAGCTGTGAAAATTTCTGGTTGCCTTATTTAGCAAAGTCAGATCTTAGACATTTCAGAAAAGAGTGGTATGTGGTTGCTTGCTAAGGGATATGTTGATTTATTCATCCAAGTTTTGTAGGATAGTTATGTATAACTGTCTCTTATTTTGACATGTGGAGCTGTAAAAATAGTGACTGTTGGGCTCTGGAGCATTTCTTTTCTGTCTGGGTATTTGCAGTGCTAAAACCTGATAACGTGTTGTTACATGTTGATCCACCTTGAGAGCTTTTCCGAAATAATCTAGCCCAGTTGGTTTTGACCTTTTCCAATTTGCAAGCCTCTAAATGTTTTCCAGTAAGATTATGAACCCTCTCTGCACTCTGAATTTAAGCTAAAAGAGAATAGCCTTGCTTCCCTTTGTTACCGGTCAGGGATTGCTTGGAAATGGTCCCTTCGCAGTGGTTGCAGGCCAGGCATTGAAAACCAAGTGCAATTTTATGGCCAAAGTTACAACTAGAGTAACTTGGCATAATTCCACTGATTTCAAAGGAAAAATCCTTTGATAGTATCAGTTAGAATAATGGCTAGTTTATTGTACACTGGCTGAGGAACTTCCCCTGCCTTTAGTCCTCCTCTATAGCTTTCACTGTGAATAAGATTAAGCTCCATTTCAATGTAATTATATCTTCTTTGGGAAATATTCCTTACTTACTACCCAGACAAGAACACATCGAAGAGCCCGAGAGGAATCTTAAAAAAATTTTACATGGGAAAACTCATAAGAAAATTCTTAAAATTGTATTTTATGCTTTGTCTCAGATGTATTCTAGATGTCTGATTTTCTCTCAGACGGACAGTACCTTTTATCTCAGTGGTGCAGTGTAACATGCACAACTCTAATAGAAGTTATACAGTTAATAAGATAATTTTTGCTTGGCTTCTCCAATCAAGTAGTTCTACTGTTAAAATCTTGAGCAAGGTATCAGTGTCTCTGAGTAGAATTACGCTGATTTACACCAGATGATCATATGTCCAAGTATTTTAAGATGCTTGAGATTCTTCATGAGTGCAAAGGAAATAATGTTGCTGTTTCTTCTGAAAAAGAAAAGCTTAGATAGGAAGGTAGATATTAGGAAAAGCAACAATTAGGTCCGAAATGTTAATAACTGGATATCTTTTCTGAAGATAGTTAGAAGTATTTACATTTAAAATACAAGAAAATCTCTGAAAAATTAGAGAAAAATGGAAAACTGTCTTTTATGCCGTTACTGCCTAGCTCACTTTGCAGCTCCCTCACATGACAACGAATAACTAAAGAAAACTATTATTATGCAAACCACTCCAGCACAAAAGGGTATTACATATCTGGTACAAAAGGGGATTTCTTTAAAAAGCACAGCACATTCAGTGTTTAGGGTTTGCAGTTGAAATTCATGGCCTTGCTTGCCAATATTATCATGCAGCTGGCTATTATGCTATTGCTTTACTCTGAGGGGAAAAAAATCACAATAATGATATTCAAATGGGTTCGTATTAAACTGTTGTATTCTCTTATGCTGCAATATCAGTTTTAATGACTTTTGGCATCTCTTCTCTAGCACAAAGGTCACAATAAACACTAGCCACAAAAACCTGATTGCAAACAGAAAATGTCAAAACTGCACATCTTTTGATTTAAAAAGTTATCGCTGGAAAATAGTGTTAGGCATTATTTCAGTGTTGATGACTAAGATATATGATAGGACTAATTAAAATATTGTTCTCATATTTAGCTATGAGATAGAAGTTCATGTTTCTGTAAAGAAGGCTTCTGACAGAATCTCTTCTATTGGTGCTGTAAAACAAGGCTTTATTTTTTAAATTTTAATTCTAATCCATTTTTTAAATCTTTTCAGAGATACTCTCCTATTTAAATAAAAGCAAAATCAGCCGACCAAAAACATTTCTGATGAGTAAAAGATTAAATGTGGTCTCAGAAATCTTAAGCTTTTTATGACGTGACTATTCAAGACACTGATTTGCATGAGTAAATTACATCAGTCTTTACAGGGTTAGGTGCTTCCTGCTTTTTCTAGTTGTATGACTATTGTCAGCCATCTTACTAAGACTCAACGATTTTTCTAAAATTCTTTTAAAGGAATGCTTTGTAGAAATCAAGTCACATAGTACAATTCAAACAGTTCCAGAAGAACAGCTTAAACTTTTTTTCATTTGCATATGGCACATTTCTTTCTCTGCCTCTTAGATGCATACATCTCTGGGTATCTCCAGCCGTGTTTTGAAGTCCTTATTTCATGTTTTGTTTTCTGTTTGTCCTTGAGATGCCCAGCTTTACCATCATGGAGGGCTGAAAGATATGTAATCTGTGGGGAAGTCATGTACTGAAAAACAGAGGAATGGTGCAAAATGAACATTTTTGTAGGGGAAAAAAATTATTCCTTGGCATGGGTTAGTACAGAAGCCTCTCAGACACTGAACACACTGTGGCATCCAAACACTGAAGTCACACTAGCCCTGGGTGTACAACAGATTAGTGATGGAAAAGAAAGCTTCAGAAAGCGGTATAGCAATGAACACACAATTTGAATTTCCTTACACAAAAATTGAAAGTACTAGAGATGCCACAAATTACTGTCCCAATCTCACTTGGTTATACATAACTGTTTGTGCTACTTGTTCATTTAATTATAAAGAAACAAATTGCTACCTTATTCCAAACGTTTAATTACTGTCTTGTCAGGTCTCGGGTGTGTTCAGAAAAGTAGTGGTGAAAGAAACCTAACCTCACTCGATATGCTTAAATATACACCAGGATCAGCGTTGAGAGAGATGTTAGCATTTGCGTACCGTTTTGTTCCTAACTTGTATACATAAAATACAATTATTTAAATTTACTACACATGATTAAGCCATCCTGACAGTTTTGTTTACTGGCTTTAATGGAATATAAAAACATGTATCTGTCCACAGCGGCTTGGAAGCCTGCTGGGGATATACTGGTTTGCTAAGCTTCATGTTGCTCTGCTTCCACTGTGCAACTCATAGGATTAGGAGAACAGGAATTTTGTCCAAGAGGGTAACTGTTTGGAGAGCTGTGTTTCCATTCAAAGGGAAATTCTGACACACTGAAATCTGTTTTCTTTCACCGAGGAAAAAGCTTGAAACTTCATCGTTTCCAGTAACAGAAGTGTAT
Organism: Falco peregrinus; assembly: GCF_023634155.1. Taxonomy (NCBI): domain Eukaryota; kingdom Metazoa; phylum Chordata; class Aves; order Falconiformes; family Falconidae; genus Falco; species Falco peregrinus. The sequence goes on from NC_073730.1 coordinate 656,006, forward strand.
CCTAAAACTTTGAGTCACAGTAACTGAAAGGCTTCGTTTGACTGTTCAAATGATACAATTCTATGCAAACAGTGGAACTGCATAATTTGTGGTGTCCTGATATTTTTTGTACCTATAACAGTCTTGCTAAACTAACTTTTCCTTTGAATTCACTTACGTGTTTATCCACATGATGCTGTACTTTAAAAACCAGTAACATCAGAAAGTCAGGCCTTGACTAGTGGCACTAAGCTAAGTGGCACTGCTGAGCACTTCGTACAAGTGGCACTTGTAGCAGCTCAGAGGAAATGTCTACGGGAGCATAATCGCCTATATTCTTTTCATGGGTACGGAGTCACCTCCAAAATATTTATCCAACAAGTATTTTCAGGGTTAATATTTTGGTTGTGGTACAACACCTTCCTCTTTGTGCTCAGTGTTCTGGGTTTACTTACCTACTGTCCCACTCACACTTCCTGAAGAAGGAGCAGCCCTACTGCCTGCCCCGTGCACCACTGTGGATGGTACAAGCTCCTGGACTGGTGACATTGGCAATGCTGTGTAGAGCATCCTATTAGACTAGCGGGATAGTGCCCATATACCGTCTTGTATAAATACTATTGCTCATGCTTCCACTCAAGTATATGTTTTTTCCACTTATCAGCTTTTTTTTTTTTTTTTTTTTTTAATTCTGACTTTTCTGGAATTACCAGCTAAACAATACAGAATGAAGAAAATGCACAATACGAGACATACTAATTTCTGGCTGTGATTAATCAGTAATTATAAGCACACTTCCCCACCCCCATAGCCTCAATTGCTAGTGAGTAATTTATTTGCATGAATTCAATAAAAGCAGACAAATTTCAAAATACCTTAAACATTATTGTTTTAATTGACAGATGAGCTTGTCTGTTGTCATTGCTTCCGAAGCCTTACATTTCTTAAACTGAGAAGAGACACAGTAGGATCCTGTTATCTAGATTGATAAGGATCCAGAAGCTTAACCAAAAACCTATAGAGAGTATACAAAATATTTTGTCTTCATCTCCTAGCTTTTGCTTTCAGGCTCCCCAGTGAGCTGCTCTCATTTGCCTGGCTAGCAAAGGAGAGGATTTATTGCTGTATTTTCAGGCATTTTTCAGTTCTAATGACAGGAAGTCAGTCAGACTCTGACCATTTGCAAAACTATAACGTGATGGCTTTTTAAGGAATTAAGTCCCCAGAGGATTAATGGTATTCGGGTCCTGGATATCCCTGGTAGAAGCTAAAGAAGGGAGCTTCTCATGCTGCACTGGAAGACTTACACTTCTGCCTAATGCAGCCCCATTTTGAGGCCACATGCCCTTACTGCTCCCCTTTGAAATGGATCTGCCTGACTTGTTTTTTGCTCAAAATACTGTTCAAAAAACTTCTTCACATCTTCTAGGCCATATTATTAAAAAATGCTTGCATATCCTCTCTTAATTGTAAGTTCTGCTGAAATGTGAAGGTCAATTCTTACAAAACAGTATTTGCGATTACTGTACCAGAACCTAAAATTGACCATAAACTTAAAACCAGAGCACATAAGCGGACTACATAGTTTTCCCTTCAGTTAAACCATCAACATGGCTGCAGAACAAGGTTTTAAAATAGCACTATCTAAAAAAATTACAATGTTATGAATCGCCACTTCTTACAAGACCATTAGAGGATCTCCCTTTTCCTGTTTGTAAATCCTTAGTCTTCACATTAAAATTTTCTCAGACAGGAAAACAATAACAATTGATTTACATGGACAAAAGCAGCTTTTCTGAGTTTTCAATCCAGCTTCCTCTGAGATCTCATTGACCTCCAAAGTTCAACTTCTTCCAAGAAAATATTCTTTGGGATTAATAGCCTTCAGCATCAAATCATTGAGTGCTATAGCCATTACCAGTGCTATAACTAAGGCTGTATCAGCATCTCCACATAAACTCTTATTTTCAGAGATTTATAGCTTGGCTACAAAAATATAGTTTTATGCTGAAACTTGGTAAAAAAAAGCTGAATCTAGGAGTGATTTTTTTTTTTTTTTTGAGAAATCTGCATGACTCTGTGGGTGTTTTTAGACTAAAATTCTGAATAAGACCTTGTCTTGCTATCTGCATCCCAGTGGTGCCTTGGAGAAATCCCAGCCTGACTTTCTAAGCGTGCATATCCATTTCTGATAAATTATGGAAAGGCAGTGTAAAAGGGTGTTTTAAAAATGGTTATTCCCTATGTTAAAGATTCTCAAATTGAATCTAGTCACTGCTTCTCTAGAAGACATGTTAATCACTTGAAAATTATAATATTTTTCAGAAGATTTTGGCCAGCCAGACTAACATGTGAGACCAACAAAGTGCTCTGCAGTACCAGAGGGATCTGAATGTTTCTGTTAGCTTCATGCAGAGTAACTGAGGAGCCTGCTGGCCCTTCAGCAGCTGGAAATGCTGATGGGTTAGGGGATGAGCCCCCTTTTTAGAGGAGGCCCAAGAAAATCTAAGGTAAGGAGTCTGAGGAAACTGTGGCCTCCTGCCTCTTCAGGACCCATGACAGTCCCCTGGTGGCTGGGACAGAGTGTCAGGAGGGGTAGGGGAGGGAGAGGAGGCAGCAGGCACCTTTTTCTCCATCATCCTGAACAAAATCAGAGATGCTTAGGTCAAAGCCAGCAACAGTACTCACATGCTCTGTTTTGCACAAGCCCCTGCAGAAGAGGTTTGGAGGCACCACCAGGAGGGAAAGATGACAGAGAGATGCCATGGACCTTCCAGTTTCCCTTGTAGGTGATTCCTGTAAAGGGATGATTTAGTCCTGAGTCATTGCCGTTGGAGATGGGAATACAAACATGACACAACATGCAAAAATGTTCAAGGCTACAGGCTACAAATACAATTGCTTCACAGAAAAATGTACTCAGGCGAGATGATGACCCAGCGCAATGCAGCGGTTCCCATAACTACTCATTCATTCCACAATAGAAATCTGAACAATCCAGAGACAACACCTTGTGCCCAACTCCCCCAGAACTGGTCACCAAAACTATGTCCCACCAGTCTTTCCTCACAAGTATAGAACAAATTGATGCCTATGTCCAGGAGCAGGACCACTATTTCTCTTAGCCAATACAAAAATACCTTATCAATCACCTGCCACATGAAGGGAAAGACCAGGACACCCTCTGGACTATCCCCTTGTTTGGGGCTTGCCTGTGACTACCACAGCTGCTCCTGCAATCCAGATCACCCGTCAGTTCATCCTGTTCCGTTTTCAAGCAGGAATATGTGGGTCCCCAACAGGCAAGGCTACATCCTCTGAAAACGCCACCCTGGTAACCACACAGAATCGACAGTGCTGCATCCGAGTAGGAAATACCAACCTTCACATCCACCTGAACCTCATCCACAAATCTTTTTTTGGGAGCAGCTCATTATAACTAGGCAAACTCAGTCCAAACCCTGAAACTTCTTTTGAAGGCATAATGGCAGGGGAACCTCGCAAACAGGATTAGAAGGAAGATAACGAGGTAGTTTTGCAGATGTCTAAAGAAGCTCTTTCCAAATGTAAGGAACGGCATGGGATAAAGCTTGAAATGGAGCAGCTGAAAATCTGAGTAGATGGAGGAGGCTGGCGTCATGTGCTAATCAGTGAAAGAAGTGATTTCTTGATCCTGAATGAGAGATGATAGGTAGGATGAGGTGAAGCTATGAACGGCTTTGAAAGTGAAGACAAGCTGCTTATATCAGATAGGGAAGGAGTGTTATATTAGAGTCAAAGTGATGGGCTAGGAAAATGATCTCTGCATGCTGTGCTGTACAGAATCATGCTGGCAAAACTGTATTTTTCAAAAGCAGAGGAATGGATATTGCAGTAATCAACAGAGCTTGGTGATAATTTACATATGTATTAATTCTTGCATAATGTGTCAGTGAGTAAATTCCATAACTCACTTCCATAAAGACAATGATTTTTAATGATTTTTTTTGAAACTTTCACTGAAGCATGTTGCATAGGAAAATGAGGTTTTGTTGGATATTTCTAATAAGATTGTTTATACCAGCATTTTCACCACAGCGTTCTTGTAAATTTTGTAGTTTTATAAAAGAAAAAAAATAGATACTTAACTGAAAATCCTTTTTACAAGCTTTTTTGTTTGTTTGTTTTTGGCTACAGCTTTTCATTTAAATACAGTACCTGAGGGCATCCAATGGTCATATCCATGGCAGTTACATAATGTCTTAGCTGGTGGTCTTGGTTTATTCCTCTCTGGGCTCTGGTAGTGGGAGAGAGGTTGTCCATTACAACTTGGAGATGGCTCTGAAAAGTCAGTATGCTGGATAACACAGACATCAAGTCACTAAACATACCACCTCCTAGACATGCAGATTCAACAAGGGTTCTCCACTTTGTTTGGAACAGTATCCGATTACAGTGGTTCTGGCTGTAATACATAAGAAATTCATTTTATTCCCTATTGTATCATATGCTTCATTTCCCTCATGCCGAGACTGACTGCTGCATACACATTCTGCCAGGGCAAGGCTTTTCCTATTAATAGACAACTTGGCTTCACACGCTGAGATGAACAAACAAGGTTTCGAGTGCTTGCCTAATTTAAGTGGACCATATGTCATAAGGTATAGTATCCTGTTAGTAGACAATAAAATAAAGCAAGACTGAGAGGAAAAACAGCTTCCTACCATTAGCTGACCTCTCAGACTCAAATTTTCAAAGATGTTTGTTTAGGTGTGCTCAGAGTTGTTTGCTTATTCTGTGCTTTACATGAAGTTATATGTATTTCTCATGCATTCTTAATGGGGCTGATGTCTTTGGAATAGAACTTCTGAGTGTTACCACAACACAAGGGATAAGGTACTGATCCTGATTCCCTGCCCACCTCCCTCCTGCCCACCTTTGCCCCGGAACTGCCATCAAAGTGTGACCAGCATTTTCACATTTTTTCACATCTTCCTGCTTTGACTTTCCAACTTGTAAAACCTGGAATACAGTTGTTTACTATTTATTTAGTGTACCCTGATTGTAGGATATTGCAAACTGTCCTTTACTAACGTAAAATAGACTAGTGGATAAAGGTTATTTTTGAAAGCAAATTATATTAATTACTATTATTGTTTAACCAGCCCACCTCTGCTGCACAGTTGAAAGAAATGTGCTCTTTCAGATTCTTTGAGTGGTTATATAAACATTGTTCCTCACAAATATTGGTCTCATTAGAGCTAGCAATCGTATTTTCCTGGCAAGTTGTCCCGTGCTGGGTGCAAACAGAGTCAGAAAACTAGAAAATGTGAAATATCAGCATTTCCATGTACTTCCTCCCACCCATCCCACGCATTTCTACTGTATTTTTTCCTTCTTTGCTTTGTCTTTCTCTAAACATCTCTTGAAAAGTAACATTGCCAGATTATTTAATTTAGGTTAGGGAATGGATAAGGCCATGGTCAGCTGACAGGCATATGTGCTTGCATTTTCTTAGGTTTTTAGGATTTGCTGTTCTGCACTTCCAGTATAATTCCAACTTCCAGTCAGAAGTTTATGTTGGTATGAAAAACAGAAAAGGAAGAAATTGTATAGCTAACACAACCTACAACTTCATTGTTTTCTTCTTACACTACTTGTGTCCAAAAGCAGCAGAATAAAAGACTTTGTGTCTCAAATGAAAGAGAAAAATCTTTGCACAGAAACACTTGTTGGGAATGAAGAGGAATTTTGTGTGCATATTTTAACCAGTGCTCATTTGGCTGCCTTATGGGTCTGTAATACTGAATATTGCCTGCAGTTCAGATACTTAAAAAGCAGAAATTAATAAAACATAACAAATAAAAGCCACACATGGAGAAAAAGATACCTTTACAATCAATTATTCACATTTGCGAATACTATAGATGCTCCTCACCTTTCTTTCCTACTTAATACAGTTAGTGACAGACTCAAAGGTGATGTCTGAAGTTAAGAGAACAGCAGCTGTGGCAAGAGGGAGTGAGGCTGATTTTAATCAACAGCAAAAGTTATGCAACACAAAGCTCTACGGTGTGGCACACTGTCCTAGAGAAAACAATCCATGGCCCCAGTCCTATAAACCCTTTGGCGCTTTACGCTTGTGGGAGATGTCCATATGGGCCAAACTCATATCTGTGGGGTATCTAAGAGGAAGAAGAAAATTCAAAGCATCACCTTTGATTGCAAATTAGACAATTAGACAGGTCTGTCAATCCTGCCATGCTCCATGGTAATGCCTCACCCTACTGCAATTATCTGTGGATTTCTGGCCATTTGGCTGTTTGGCAACCCAACAGCAAGGCAGGCTTTCCCTATACCTATACGTATTCCAAGCAGAGTTAAGGGCCAGAGGTCAGACACTTTGGAGGTACCCTGATCGGTGGCATGTACGCGTAGGGTCATCTGTACCACAAATCCTGTGCATTTGGGACACACTGTCTTTAGGTTTTGCAAAAAGGAATCTAGGTGTTTTGGTATTTCAGTTTTAAAATGTCAAGAAAAATACCCTTTGTTTGATGTTTTCTCTTTTACTTAGACTAGTGGAGATGTCATTTAAGGAACCATCTTGGCACATGTCACTGACAACATCTTGGAAGTTTCCTTAAGAGTTTAGCAAACACAGACCTGGAGTTGCACTGCTGAATTTGATTCAGCTTGCTCAGTGCAAAAGAGAAAGTGAAAAGTCAGGCTTTGACTAACTGTGTGTTCCCTTTGAAGAAAGAATTGTGATTGTTGGCAGAGGAAGGAAGGAGTTAGGACAAAACAAGGGAAGGAAGGAGATGGTTTTTTTCATTCTACCCGCCAGCTCCTTAAGTATTGCTGCCAATATTATAAGTTATCTACAAGATAAACATAAATCTATTTATTTATTATTTAAATTTAACTTAAATTACAGAAAATTACATGTCTCTTGGGTTGAAATCTTTGAGTATTCAGAGAAGGGAAGATGAGAGAATAAGCATATAAGGCAGAGGTCATTTTGATGTCAACAGAAAATAGCCCCAGTCAGAAAGAAAGAAGTTTCTGTTCACATTTAACATATTTTTATCTCAGTACATATTTCTTTCATTTTAAATGTTATATCTTATTACAGAGATATGGTCAGAGATCTAAAAGTATTTAGGTTTCAATCTTTAAATGTTTGAAAGTATCAAAAAATGTATCTTTGAAAATGAAAGGTGATGGAGGCCTCCCTGTAATCTTACCTGGATAATTTATTTTGGATATGACTAGGGCCAAAAGATGTCAAAATAAAAGAATTACTCTGATAAATTTGTTAATTGCCCCAATTATTTAATGTAACATTTCCTAAGACTCATAATGATAGTATAAATGTTGATGTTATGAACTATGTTGTGAGGATCTTTTCTGCAGCAACACTTACTGTCCCAGCTATTAGGAACAAATTTTGAATATATCAATACTATCTTCTAATGCCCAGCTGAAAGATATGCATACTTGTTTAATTAAGGAAAAAGAAATTAGACAGGGATACCCGATTACAAAATGTAGCCACTTAATTATAACTTGTTTAAAAATTGAGTTATTTATGCAACCTTCCCAGAAGAAATGAAGGAAAAAAACATTTGCAAACATTAAAAATAATAATAATAATAATAATTTGCATTACTTTTTTGTCGTCACATTGTAGGTTACAAGTCTCACCACAAAGAAAAGCAAGAATTTAGGCTTGCATAAACAGCCTCCAAGGTGATGGAGCCTTCTATGAGATTCCAAGAATAATTTTTAAACTGAAAATGAAAAGAATCCATTTCTGCAAAATATGTCCTTCATATGGTAAGACTACTAGAACAAAACAAAAAGGGAAACAATATAGGAACACAATTTATGAAATCTGTAGCAAATTTAGTTAGAGGTAGATCAACAGTAAGGAGGCTATTTGACTGTTTCCGTTGATGCAATGTCTTACATTTATTGGAAGAATACCTTTTATGCATTACATTAAAAATCAACCTTTCAATTTTTTCCAGCATACTTACAATACTGATTCTAAAACAAACCTTTTTCTCTGATGCTAAGGAACACAGGTGGAGTAAAGGGCCCCTAGAAATATAAGGTGAAAAATTTGTGAAAAGAAAGAAAATGAACTTTAGAAAATGAAGCAGTGTTTCAAGGAAGACAAAAATCAAGCAGCCAGACTTTGCCTTTAAAGATTTTGTAGTTTTGTTAGATTGTGTCCAGCAGAACCACATATTCAACCAGACTTTGGGGCAAACTTTAGATTCAATAAGTAGGGTAAAACATGTAGTTCAAAAACTTACTTGTAACAGTATCAACATAAACGTTAAGGTGTCCCACTCTCATAACCAAAGGACAAGCAGGAAAGAAATTGTGTCATTCCTTTCAGTTGCCAAATGCTCTCAGCTACAATTTATTTGAATGGGGACTGAGGGCACTTAGCACTGCTCAGAAATTAGTCCTTAACCAGGACTAAAGAAACAGAGATGCCAACATCCAAATGGGGTTTTCTTCAGTTTGACCAAGTTTCCTAATGACAATCATCTTCATTTTAAAAATCTGGAAATGACTGTGATCATCAACAAGTAAGACACTGTGATCTTACTTGGTCTGAGTTTCTACATGGTGAAAAACTTTGCAGGATCTCTCTTCCTAATGGATGATGAAAGACAATGGATGTTTCATGTAGTATTTTCCTTTTTTGTCAATATGATAACTGCTTTTTATTTAGCTAGGAAAGCTGTGATACTACTTCAGTGAGTGGTGCTAAGTGTGATTCTGAAGAACGAGCACTTATACTTCTAGGGTACTTCCTTGTAGATCCAAAGAGAGGACAGTAATCTCACAAAGCAGAAAGGGACTAATGTCAGTATCCATTTGGTTTGTAGTCTCTTTGGAAAAAGGTCATCTAACTGTGGGATCTGAGATTTAACCATGGAATAGTTAATTTTTCATGGTAAAGAAGCAGCCTTCCCTTCCCCAATAAATAAAGAACTTAAGTGAACAATTCAGTTTCTCAAAATATTTTAGGGTGCAAAATTTGTAATGAAAATATTAAAAGTGTTAGCTGATCCTTTTTGAGCAAGTGTCTCATGTGAAGCCAGCATCCTGCATGCCTTAAAATCTACAAAGCTCAAAAGCAAAAGAAAGTAGGAAAGGCAGCAATCTCTAAGAAACTTTCTACCCTTTTCAGCTGGTGGGATGTGGAATCCCGTAGGATGTCATAAAAGCCAGGCAGTCTCTGGAGAAAGCGCTGTGAGGTAGAGGAAACAGGGTTACCTTTTTGACATTTTACTAAAACTTTTACAATTTTTTATTACTACCTAGTGTCCAATAAATCTGAAATAATTCAGTTTTAGAAAACAGTGTTTCCCAGTTCATCCATAACCATCAGGAAAATGGCCAACTTCTGTATGTTGTCCTTGACTGGCATTGCCTAATGGAAAACTTCTGCCTTGATGTGGTCTGAGGACTCAGTATCTGATAGGGAAAGATTTTGGAGCTAACATTCAGGTTTTTAATGGCTCTGTCAGAGTTGATATTTGAATAAATATGCAAAACATAACCCACTCCTTAGAAGAAATAACCGTCTTTATCAGGAATCAGAACTTGTAATGCCTGTTGTATGTCTTTTCGTTTCCATCTCAAACCCAGATTTGTATTTTACCCTAAATCTATCTAGTGTCTGGAAATGTCTGAGTGCTCTCCTCGCTTGCTCCTGAAAACATATTTGGTGAAGTTTGAATTAAAACCTTCCTTTCCAGTTACAGAAAGTTTCATAAGAAACCTTCCTTAGGCCCATGCAGACCTATTGGGAACAGAGAAAAGATAGAAAATGCTCACCACACGTAAGCCATTGAAGTACTTTTTTTTTTTTTTTTTTATCTGTTCGTTGGAGGAAAACTTAAACCATGAGCTTCACAGGACTTTACACTTTAGTTTTTCAAAGCACTTGTTATTTAATGAATTATATTTAGGTCCAGTCAGGGTTGGAGGCATTGTGAAATCTCAGTGGAACTACACCTTTTGATAGCAGCTGAAAGCAACGCTGTGGGTGGGCTAGTAAATTCCTTTCTGGGGAACAGACTATGATCAATAAAAAGGGAATTACAAGGAGCATATAGACTCACAGTACTGTAACTAGCAGGGCCTGTTCTTCCACACTCTGTTCTTGCTGTAGCAGCAGCACAATAGCAGCATTTTAAGGACACTTCCTGAAATGGATATCCATCTATTTAAGCACCTCCATAAATAAGGACATAAAAGATTTTGAAAAAAACCTGAATAGTCTAACGTTCATTTATTTTTTGACACTATAGACTGTTGTACCATCTTGCCCCTGAACTCTGTTCCATCACTGACAGTAAGGCAGAGGTACCAGCTGGCCTGGCTGTCCCTGCTGCAGAGGGCAGTCTGAGCAAAGGTTTTGGTTTTTTTTCCAGTAGGAAAACTGTTTTGCCAAACCGACATGTAGAACATTAATGATCAATGTCCCAAATGTTTTCAGTGCTGGTTAACTAGAATTATTTTAAATTTTGTCTAGTGGAGTATTCAGAATGAGTCATGTAGAAATGAATATTTATGTTCCCTCTGACCTCAAACATCCATGGCCTTGTACAAGGTCGCATAAGGAGACTATGGAAAGCTGCCACGTAACTTACTTGATAATTTCTCTCCTTAGCTCGGACAGCTGTGTATGTGATATACGCCACGTGGGTTTTGGTGCATTCAGGAGTGCATTAAGTTCTCATAAAATTCATTTTATAGCTATTTAATTGTGAATTATCATAACTGTAAATATATAAGGAATGTTGGGGCAGGGAGACAAATTGCAAGGGATAGCATTTTGCTGCTGCTGCTGCGGTTATTTTTAAATCTGGCAGTGATTCTGTCACCATTACACACAGTTTTCCCCAAAAAGATATTCTGAACACAGCATAAAATTCCCAATCCAAAGACTAAGAATTTCAGAAAAATAAAATGCAAAAGCAGCAGCTGTCTAGGTTCTTGAAATCTTTCTTGGGTCTCCTAAAATTATTTTTCCAGAGCTACTGTCTTCTGTGTTTTCCAGACATATTTAAAGTCTGAAAAATATTTATTATACAGATACAAATGCACATATTAAAGAGCATGATTCAGATCAGAAGAACTGATGAGTCAGTCATATATGCAGCAACATAATGAAGCAAATTATAGGAAAAACTGAACTGGCAGTTTAAGAATTTCCTTAAACCCTGAATGATAGAACCCAGATCACACTGAATATTATGGTTCTTATATATGCCGTTCAGCAAGACCGGGACAGGCTGGAGAGTTGGGTGGACAGGAACCCAGTGAAGTTCAACAGAGGCAAGTGTATGGTCCTGCACCTGGGGAGGAACAACCCCACACACCAGTACAGGCTGGGGCTGATCTGCTGGGAGGCAGCTCTGAGAGATGCACCTGGAGTCCCGGTGGTCAGAAGGTTGCCCACGAGCCAGCAGCGTGCCCTGGTAGCCAAGAAGGCCAATGGGATCCTGGGGTGCATTAGGAGGAGTGTGGCCAGTGGGTGATCCTCCTACTCTGCTCTGCCCTGGTTAGGGCACACCTGCAGTGCTGTGTCCACTGCTGGGCTCCCCAGTTCAAGGGAGACAGGGAACTAATGGAGCGGGGGCTTCAGTGCAGGGCTACACAGATGATGAGGGGCTGGGGCATCCCCCTTATGGGCAAAGGCTGAGAGAGCTGGGGCTGTTCAGCCTGGAGAAGAGAAGGCTGAGAGAGGATCTCATCAACGTCTACAAATACCTTAAGGGCAAGTGTTAATAGGACGGGGCCAGGCTCTGTTCATGGTGCCCAGCGACAGGACAAGGCAACGGGCACCAACTGTAACACGGGAATTCCCATCTGAATATGAGGAAGAATTTCTTTACCTTGAGGGTGTCAGAGCCCCAGCACAAGCTGCCCAGAGAGGCTGGGCAGTCTCCTTCTCTGGAGACATTCAAACCCACCTGGACGCGATTGTGGGCAACCTGCTCCAGGTGACCCTACTTTAGCAGGGGGGTGGACAAGATGGTCTCCAGAGGTCCCTTCCAGCCCTGACCATTCTGTGATTCTGTGACATGAGGAGTTATTTTGCCACTTGAAAGTGTAGACTAGCAGACAGAACCAAGAATGATGAAATTCCAGTACGCAAGAACCACAGACACCTCTGGAATTGTATACAATGCTTAGCAGCAAAATAAAAAAGAGTGTGTATGTATATCTCTAAAAATATAAAAGGACTCAGAATTTCCTAGTACTAGAATGTCTTTTAAAGGACAGACAAACAAAACTGTCTTACTGCAGAATGAATCTTCAAATACATGACTTTGCTTAGAGTAAGAATGGAAAGAATATTTTCGGATCAACAGAACATTATGAACAATATAACAAAAATTATATTGGTCAGAAAATATTAGATGGGGGTTGAAAAGGATGGAAAGCATTGATTCACCTGTGTTAGTGTGGAGGACAAACATGAAGGTCTTCATTTATTAGGTTCCATTATGAACTTGCAGTTGTTCTGTTAACCTGAGGCCAAGGAAGTAAACAAGTTTGTTCCTTTTAACTTTAAAATAATCTTTTAAAGGCCAATAATACCGAGTTAAATAGGAACTATTGTTAATAGGGCTGTGCCCATTTAGACTAGTACAGAACTTAGCCCACTGCTGGAATAAACAAGTCATGACTTTGTTGTTCATAAAAAAGATGAAAATGCCATTGGAACAACCTCAGGATGCATCTTTTATTTACTTTTTTTTTTTTTTTAGATAAAAATATAGAGATTTCAGTGGGATACTTGTTAATTCAGGTGAGTTTGGGTGGTCTTCACTTAGTAGCCCCAAGGGATAACTACACTCAGTAGCCACTTGGGACTGAGGGCAATTTTCCCACTGCTCTCCTGAGAGTGATGGCCACAGGTCTGGGTACAACTATGGATGCTCTTTGCTTCCTCCCTCTACCAGTACAGGCACCGCAGCCGTAGCAGCTCAGGGCTCTGCAGGATGGGATGAAGCCTTCCCCTCTTCCTCCTAGGACATAACCTGGGGTCTTATATTCCCTGAAAAACTGCTCCTTGCCTCCTCCAGGAAAAGATGCAGACTCAGTGGGAGCACCTCACATGCTGAAGTCAAGATATGGGCCACCAGTTAGCCCTGCCAAAGTTTATATGGGTTAGAAACCTGTTTTCTTGATAGAAGTCCCATTACCAGGGCATAAAGGGCCCTGGGCAGGGGAGCTGATAAGAGGAACCATATCTGCTCGCCACAGAAGGCGCCATTGGTCTGCCACTGGGCCACAACAGGGGGAGTTCCGAATGACTTGTTTCAGGCAAAGCATTTTTATGGCTGCAGAAAATAACAAACTACAAACATTTAAACCCATGTAAGATACTTTGTATCTATAAAAATAGTTCTGTTTTCTTACACGTTCATGAGGCCTATGGCTATTCACTGTCTGGTTGTATCAGGACTCTCAGTTATACCCTTTTTATACCCTGTATCCTTGTTGATGTTGATGTCTAACTATAAATCTCTATCAGCAGAAGAATTGCAAAATATCATGTAATTAATTTACACAAGTGAGATAGTTCTCCCAGCTCATAAAAACTATTAAATATAATGGCCACATTAATTAATTAGAAGAGTAAGACCAACTTGAGGATTTGTTTGGCATTAACTTTCCTTTCCTAAGAAGAATGTTGTCAAATGCTGGCTTCCCATAATCCTTGTTTTCTCACTTTGATTTCCTCCTGCCTTCAGCAACAACTAATCTTACATGTCTTCACAGATGCAGAATATAAAATGGTAATGTTCCTATAGGATGCTCCTCTGCACCGCAGTTCTCTGGGACTGCCAGGTAGGTATTACTGAATCTCCCTTTTTAGAATTCCTTTCAGAGGAGTCCTACAGATTTGTAGACATGAGATTTTTATAAAAGCTTACTGAATTTAGGAAAATATACTCATCTTCTAAAATTGTGTCATTTCACTGAAATATGCTTGTTATAGAGTTATCAGATCCATCTTTCAGGAAAATCGCCAGATCTCAATAACAGCACTTAGTCACTCTTTCACAGCATGATTTCCACCCTTAATCATCATCAGTAAAGCTAGGGCTTGCCTGTTTGATCCTGCTAGAGAAGTTGTTAAATCATGTTACTTCACCTGAGCAATACCTTAATGGGGAAATACCACAAAATGGAAAATTAAACTAAATGTTTTCTAAACTAAAGTATTTAATGTACTGAAAGAAAGCTTCTAAACCAAAAGTATGGCCCAAAATTCAGACCAGAACGTACAGTCATTGCTGCTCCATTCCTGCCTATCTTCAATATGGAAGAAATAATAAACAGCCTAAAAGGCTGAAGACCTACCTGAAAACAGAAAGGGTAACATCAATATTGTCAGACGCTAAGTAACGTGACTTTGCCAATCAATGCTCTTATCTTCCATAGTCTAATTGGGAGCTTGCATGAATAGTTAATGGATGAGAACAGATAGCAGGGAAAGGCAAGTCCAAATCTGTCACACCGGGCTCATGTATTGTCAGACAGTGCCAGGGAAGGCGGCAGAGCTCAGCCGCCATGCTCTGAGAAGCCGGCTGCAGCCGCCGGGACGGGGGCGTGCACTCGTGCCCCGAGGCAACATCCTACCCAGCTGATGAAAACATGGCTGGCTGGCTTGTGCTTTCTGTAAGACATTTTCTTATTGTTAGTTTTAATGAGGCAGCACCAGTACCCCATGCACGTCTTCGCACAGCCTTGCCCTTTGTGCCTCCTTGAAGTACATCATCTCAGGCTCTCGTCCCTGCAGACCCTAATGCTTCATCACCCCACCCCTAATCCTGGACAGAGCCAGGACTTCTGCGCAGCTCACACAAGCAGGTGGCTTACCAAAGGGCTAGTGCAAAATACTAACGGTTTTGTTTCTGGGACAAACAAGAAAGAAAAAAAGATAAAAAAAAAACAAAACAAGACCCAAAGATGACTGAATCTGACTGAGCACTAACACAGAACAGAAGCAGCAATCAAAGTGTCTCTAGGACAGGAAAGAAAGGTAAAACTGGCTGAAGTATGTGCAAAGCAGTTTGAGAAGGCCCTGTAAAACAAGTAAATAGTTTGCAACCTGAACACTGTCACACGAATGTCATTGTGAACAGCCAACAATGAAATAAACCTATTGCATCAAACCAAAATAAGGACAAAACAATCATGCTGTGTAGTCAATCCCTAAATAAAGTAGGTACCACAGGAAACAAGACTGAATTAATTTTCAAACCATGTAGCTGTCACTTAGGTGATATATTAATATGTTATAAGCAAATATGTTGTTAGACAAATCAATTATCTATTAAAGGATACTGGATAAAAACATGCTACAGTCTTGCCATTTGTGTTATCAAAGAAAGGCCTGTTCAATCTAATTTAAATGAGATTTGGTGTTTGTAGGTCTGTAATAAATAAGGAAGGGAAAGAATTATGGGAGTATTGTAAAAGTATTTCAATTAACTTTGTATTGTTACATCTTAAAACATGTATCGTAAGTCCAGTCCTTTATCAGGAATTAGACATGCAGAATAATTACCTCATCATTTATGGCATAGTCTTGTTTTTAAGAAATAGATGATGCTTGTTTAAATGTACTTTAGGAGTGATTAATAGAAGTTCTTTTTATTAAATGGAACTGTGATTTGCTATGTGTACTGCTAAAGGATGCAGTTGCTAAGACACTAGTTAAATAACTGGAAGTTGATTGCACATGTAAATGGATGGGGACTGCATTCTGTCATGAATTTCTGCAGTTTTTGAAGATCCCAGTGAAATATTTTGGATGTTGAGCAGAGAGAAGCTGCATGTATTTAAACAGATAAATTGTAATCTTTAAGAAAGATAAAACCAAGATAACATTAAAATTAGCTGGGGAGACTTTATGTGACCATGACACCCCTGTCCCCAGCTCCATTTTTAAGTTTAAAAGTTTAAAATATTTGTTTTACATCTAGTGATATTTATGGTAGAAGGCACAGATATTCTCTGAAAGAGAGACCAGTACCAGTACATAACAGTTTTCTCATCCTTCCTTTCCTCTCTGCAGGTGAGTGCCCTAAACAGTAAACCCTAGACTCATGTTCCTTCTTGCTTGCTCCCATCTGTCTCTGTTTCCTTCCTGCAAGCCCTAGTCAGTACTTAAAGAAATAAAAGTCATAAGCACCAACACTGAGGACAGGACTTCATAGCTTGAAAAGGTGAAAGGTCCTTTTTTACAGCTTCAACTGAAGCCATAGTTGTAAACTTAACTTTCAAAGTGTTAAAGGGAAAAAGTTTAATTTTTCTTGCACAGGTTTTCCTACATATGAAGACATTTTTTCCTCTCATTAGGTGTTCAAACCCAGAAAGACAAGGAAAAAAAGCCTAGCTGCTATTTTCTGTACTAGCATTTGCATTCCATTTCATAATATTTGCATTGGGCATGTTTAGGCATGTCTTTTTTTTCCTCTTTTTTTCAAGTTTCCCCAGTTTGTCTACAGCAACAACATCCAGATGTTGCATCAGTTCAACACTAGGTGAAAAATCTAACTGAAATCTGAACAGGCCTTTTTATCACTTGACTAGATACTTCCAATTGGGGTAGCTGATCTAATTGATAACAAAAGTATTTAACTGTTTTCCACCTAGTTTCCTATGTGTTGCTAGAGAAATTTCTAAGAACAGTAGGCGAACACGATTTGGTTTTGAATACATGAGTGCAACTTTAATAGTACATTAACACTTAGCAATAAATCATTAATTTTTAAAAATAGCTGTTGTAAATTTAAAGCTTAATACTTTATAGTTTTAATACGTTTAATAAAAATAGTTCAAATAATTTCAAAAAATCTAATGCATTAATATTTGCTTCCATATGCTTTCGGAATTAAATATTACAACAGAATTAATATTAAATTGGATTTTATGTATTATTTAAGGCAAGTCTTTATCTCTATCCCTTATGCCTAGATAGCAAGAAAACTGTGGCTGGATGCTGTTTCCTTTCATAGGGTTACAGCATAAGCAAGAATCTGGTTATAGTGATTAAAGGAATTCTAAAAGTTACGACAAACACTGCAATCAGGCACGAGATTAATTGGTCAATCTAGCTACACAATGGCTCCACAGGCAAGCAGAAGTCAACCTCCAGCAGCAAAACTAAAGCACACTGCCTCTGGCAACTAAATCCAAATGGCTCCAATAACAGTTGTCTACGGTGCCAAAGCAAGTGCTGCCAAGGGGAGCCAAAGAAGTCTGGGACCCGCGAGCTGGGGCTCCTGCTAGTGCCAACACACTATGGCAGGGGATGGCACGCACTAAGCAGAGTGACAGAGAAGAAATATTACCCCTCCCACTTCACAGGCAGAGAACACAGAGCCCGTGGAAGCTGTCCGCTTCTGCTCACAGGGAGTGTAGAGAAAGCAGCTGCTTTTAGTAGCCAAACTGAATGCAGAATGGCACTGTGCCACAGACATCTCCTAAATGACTTTCTTAGGCCGGGACAGAAGAGGAATCCAGTCAGATGGTCTCCAAAGCCACTGCCTTAATCACAGCTCCCTTTCCACTGCCCAGCTCCCCCATCCTCCTGCTGCCTCTCTCCCTTCATGGCTGCGCTGCTGGAGGCGATTCACACACGAGCAAGGGAAAATGGACTTTGTTAAAAGACCATCCTGTGCAATTCCTTCTGTTTCCCTCACTTTTGGGTCACTGGAGTGGTGTGCTCAAAATTCTGCTTTTATCAAATTCATCACCTTCAATCATCCTCTGTTAAACCCAGCAGCATTCCTCTAAACTATTGAATGACATTTCCTACCACTTCCTTTATATTGTGCTGTGTGAAATAATACAGATACTATATTAACCTACAATTGCAGATAATTGGGTAACAGCCCTAGAAACCAGTTAAAAAAGTATTACACTTGGTGATTTCTTTTGGATATGAAGAGGTTCTGTTACCTTGCTTTAGTGAGGTTATACTTACACCTATATACATACAGGAGTTACTCGTGGTTGTAACAGTGGCAGACCTGAGCGATGAGCATTGTAATTGAACAATATAGCATCACTGTCACTTTTTGAACTCTGGATGAAAAATACCAAATAACATATTTGGCTCTATTATGAAGTAATGAACATATACAATTCATTTCACATCTCACAGCTAGAATAGTGCCTGTCAGAAGATGCACTTTGATTTTTGTTAAGTACAAACCCCACATTTTTCTCTTTGTGCCTTTTAGGCATACCAAACCATAGCATGGACTTCATAGGGAGCTATGTTGTTCTAAGAGAATCATGCAAAGAGAAAATATTTGTGTCTTTGGAGGAGGGAAAGCAGAAATAGGGGGTGGATTTCCTCTTTATTATTCCAGATTTGATCACTTCATGTAAAATAGACCAGAGCTATATCCTTGTATCTTCCTTGTCCTCTCTTGATTTGCTTGGGACAGGGAGAGAAATGTAAGTGTTTCTAATTTTTTCTGCTGCTTAGATAGACCCTGAAGTGGCTGACAGCTGGAATTTGAGGTTCTTTTTTTATCTGACTAAATGACAGTGGAGGGAAATCAATAGCTGTGGGGCCAGACTAGACACTCTCTCTCTTTGCTTTGTTCAGAAGATCCCTGTAGGCTGGTTAAGTCCATAGTCACTGCAATGTACTGGGTACCAGTCCATTTCACGAGCCCTAACTCCTCTTGGGCGTCATTGCTGCAACATCTCCTTGGACACTTTTGGTAATCAGAGCATGTGGAAGTAGCTGATCTGGACAGGCACACTGAAGCAGCTCTCCTCGCACCCTCCCTCTCCTCCCGTAGGTAGTCTAAGCACAGAAAGCGCCTTGTATTCAGCCTAGGCTTTATGTTAATTACATTTCAAACAACTACACAAATACAATATTTCAATTCCACAATTAAAATGAAAAACATGATTGTCATGAATGGACAATCAACAATTAAATGCTTTGGGTCCTAGAGGGAAAATTCACTTAAATGCATTGTACTTGACCAGCATTTCTCTCTCTCTCTCCACTTTAATGTGTTGGTCATAAAACATCTACCAGAGAGGATACAGGTGCTATAGATGATCGCCTGTATAGACAGGAATAGGCAGGAGCCTGAACATTATATTTATTGGCTTGGCTGTTTATCCTTTAGGCTAAGGTCGTATGCATTAACCTAGCCACTTCCTAGGTTTATTTTAAAAGGAAAAATAAAACACAGGTCTAGTAATGGTAAAATTTAAATGATTCCAGGTGTGGTGTTCAGAGATCATTCATTTAGGCTCTTGTTAAGGCTTTTGTAAAAGATTTAATTTACTCTGTGAGGCCTTGGTGACTTGCCTAAGCTATCTACATTGAGGAGTGCAGCTCGGAAGGCACCATCCCCAGTGCCCTCTGAAACGAGTGAGACCTGCACAAGTGGCAGCTGAGTGGCACCACTTCACTGTGGCACTGGCACAATGTGTGTTCAGCCTGTGGCATCTCTTTTGACATGGTATTCTCCGGAGCATCTCTGGCTCTGCCAGGAAAGGTGAGCCAGGGGACTGGAGAGGGAACCAGAGCCAACAAAAGTGACAGCAAGGGGGACGGCCCAGGTCATGTTGAGGGAGGACACTGCAAGGACAGGGACATGGATATGAGTGTGTTGAAGAGATGGGACAAGATGCACTAGGGAAAACTACTAGAAGCCTCAGGTAAAGCAGGGCAAGACAGACCTCTTTTCCTGAACCTCCTTGGCATGTTGCTCAACTGTGTAAGAATGATGGCTCAGCAGTAGTGAGCAGGTGGTAGAGGGATGGGGTGCAAGAGACAGGCTATGCAGCAAGAAACTGGAGGAGCCTGTCCTTACTAACAGGGTGGAGGCAGTAGAAAACTGGGCTTGATTTGGGCTGTTGAGCTATTTGCAGTAGAAAGTGAGGTGCTTTGCAGATGAACGCATGGGAAGAAAACATGGGAACTACAGGAAAGAAATGGGAACAACATATTTGAAGGGAGTGGGAACTGCAGCACGTAGTGATAGACCTTCTAAGGGATACCTCATTAATCTGTTTTATGCATGCTTGGACAAAACATTCAGAGGTCATTTAACAGCCCACTAAATTATGCTGTGTACACCGAAACTCCTACCATATATGTAGGGAATATGCTGGTGGACGATTGTACTTCCAGCCTTGCTGCCAGTGTTACTTGCTTGGAGACAGCTTCCACCAGGCTGCGTGAAGATCAGCTGCATAACAATCATCACCTAAGAGAGCTGTACCTGAACACTGGAGACAGAATGGGAGCGGGGCATGGAAAATACCACAGGAAAGAGCATGCCTTTCAGAGAAGGCAAAATTATGGGGTCCACAAAAGCATGAATAATAGTAACATTTTATTTTCTTTGTATAAATGACTTTTAGACTAAGGCACTTCTGTCAAGTTCCCCAGAGCTGTATTAATTTTCCAGTCCTGCCACCAGCTTCCAATGTACTTTTGCAAGCCACTTATTCTTTGAGAATATATAAAATATGTTATTATTAATCTTTGGCAATATATAAAATATATGTTATTAGTTTCTAGAAATAAAAATATGATCACCACAGTCCTCTCCTCCCAAATCCAAATGCCATGACCTTCCTGAAAGTAAATCTCTTTGAAATTTCAGTATTCTGAAGAGCACTAAGCACAGCCTGCAATCCACCCCAGCCCTCCTTTCAGATTCATGGGGCCACCTCTTCCACACAACTCGTGACAATGCAAGGACAGTGCTTATAACACACTGATCTGCTACTTTCACTGTGGTGGACAGAACCTCCTCACAACCATCCTTTAAAACAGGAAGGGTGAAAGCAAGTTGCATTTCCTTAGGTGTGGCTAAGCCATGTAACATAAACAGAGGTCATTTTTGTCTCTGCTTTTCATTTATCCCTAAGAAAAATACTGCCTTGCTATATTTAGCATTCTGAACCAATCACAAGAAGGGGCACTGGGCAGGGTTCGTGGTTTCTTCAAGCAATCTGCTGATCACACCATCCTGGGTAAGTTATTCCCTACGCACAGCCATTAATTCACTGTGTGGTGAGTTCTTTGGGTTTGCTTCTTTCTTAGACGTCGCTAGAACTCCTTTTCTTTATTCACCCACAGAAAAGCCTTACCTAGCAAGACACCCAGGTTCGGCCAGGACAGAGGATGCCTGTCAGATCTTTTGTTCCCAGTCCGCCAGGGAGCTGCCCACCTCCCAGGCGAGCTCCTGCACCGGTAGTTCTTCAGGGAAAGGAGAGCAGAAGTTTGGCATACGCTTTGTCCTTTTTTAGCTTCTCTCCAGCACAAGTGGCCAGCTATATTAGGACACAGATATATTGTGTTTCCCCCAACAGTGATGCGTAGGGACTGTTTCTCATGGGCTGGGGAGCTGCTTGAGAAGCACGGTGGTACCAGTTACTCTGTCCAGAGTGCAGGTGGCTCACAGAGCACCCACAGTAGCAGTTACAAGTCAAATTTGCTCATGAACATATAATGTCATTATTTAAATATAGAAGTGATGCCAAAAAAATGGCCTGGGTTTACTTCCCATACATTGAAGTTCCTCAGGCTTGCAACTCCCTAGCAGGGGGATTCCTTAACTGTTTATATCAGTATATTTCTCCCAGGGGGTGGGCCATCATTGCTACAGTTTAAGGGATTCACCTGTAAAACCAAAACAAAACCTTTGAGATATTATGGAACTTCAAGACCAGAGAAAAGAGCAGCTGTTTTCCTTTGTAGGTCAAGATAAGAATCATACTTCTACTGTCAGGAAATGAGCTTAATTTCTAAATACCAAAGAACAGTATGAATCTTTTTCTGACCAAAGGCAAGCTAAATATCGTTCTGATGTGGTAGACATCCTGGTTATTACAGGTAGCCTCAGTAACCGGTATAGGGCCATCTTAATTTTCTCCCCTGAAGCAAAAAGAACTTTATTATCTGTAGTTGAGATGGAATTTGTTGAAATGGAGCTCAAGAACTACTAAGCAAAAAGGCCAAAAAATGAATGAATCTAGAGGAATGAGTTGAAATAGTGAGATGCATCATGAAATGTGATTAATGACACCAAGGGAAATATAAAATAACATGTTTCCCTGGAAATGGGCTGTAAGTGCACAATGTCTGCACAATATTGTGCATCTGCAGTTCTCTGTCCTGCCACCTAATATCCAAATCGTCTGCCAGTATAAACACAGCTGCTAAATGTCTTCTACAACTGCAAAAATAATGAATCTCTACTTTCTTCCCAGCTATTGAAGCATATTTTTACAGAAACAAATGCAATGTTTACCCTTGTTCAACAGAAGACAATGTCAATGCCCAACATATATGTCTTATTAACACACGTTCAGATTCAAATATCATAGATCAAAGAAACAGGATGGCTGTTTTATAGTATCCTTAGACGAGCTGGGATTTAATGTATTTGGCTTGAATAATTTCTCATCTGGTTTCTGCATAGACATTTGCCTACCCATCAGTACAGAATCACCATTTTAGTTGCTTTTGACCATCACTACAACTTTACTAAATCTAGCAGGCTTCTGAAGGAAGGGTAAGAAATCTTTGTGTAAACTCTGCTTTCCATGTTGTGGGTTGGCCTGCAGACTCTGCTGGATAAGTGCTGTGATCAGTTTCTCCCCAGCCTGGAGACATAGGTCTGCAGCAGCCGGGGGTGTGGGAGACTCCAAGTAACAATTTTCGTGTTATATTACTAGCCTGGACTGTAAGAAGTAATTTAAGATAATTTACTACGTTGCATTTACTAAAACAACTTCTTTTCAGAAAGTATAACTAAGGAAAACCCAACTAAAATGGAAAATGATAGTCAGGATTTTCAAACGCTGTACTCTGCTTGGTCTTTGCTTTGATGAAGAAAGCATAAATGGGACAAAAAAAAACCCCACCCCAAAACCAAAAAACAAACCTGAAAGAAAAAAGAGAGAAATAAAGCTTCATAACCTTAGGAAGGGTACCAATCTATTTATATGCTTCCTGGAATGCTTAGAACATTTAGTCTTACTGGCCACAAGAAACCACTTCTGTTGTGCAAAAGGTTTCACACATGAACTGAAGCCAAAAGTTTTTTCATGGCACTGTGGGAAGAAAAAACATTATTGTACAGTTTTGTGAACTACAGGCAGAAATCAGTCTGTAGACCTGCCTGGTAAAAACTTTCTGAATTTAAGAAAACACTGCCACGCCCCTGACCCCCTTCAAATCATAATCTTGAAATTCACCTCTTTTGTTATATGGAGAGAAAATTGGCACTTAATCATGATTAGGCAAGTAAGCTAAGTGCTTGATTAGCTAAAAACTATGCACACACTATCATTTTTGTCATCCTGTGCCTTCCAACCTATACTGCATTTTTATCTTATCCATCTGTTCCAACACATCAGCTGGCATTCTGTGGGGCAAGGAGTATGGATTTCTCTAGACTTGTACACAAAGTAGCTTCAGTCCACTTTTCTACTGGCTGCAATAGAAATACAAAAGGCTTATAATAAACATGAGGCATCTTTTTCCTGTCAGAAAGCAAAGGCAAGATCATAAATTTTAATAAAATTATAGAAAAATTCTAAGTTTATATAAAACCTAATCATTAAAGACAGATTGGGAAGATTCAATTGGTCAGACCATCAGGATAAGGAATAAAAGACAACTTTAGTCCTTTGTCAGAACTTACAATTTTCTTTCTATATTCAAATTATTTTTCTGGATACTTAGTTGCAGATGTTCCTAATCTACTGGTCTACCAGGCAGAACATAACTTTTGGATATCACTTTGCCAGTGATCACTCATGATCTGTAGTTGTGCTTGATACAGTTCAAGGTTGTGATGTGGATCAGGCTGGTGTGTTGGGGAGGGGGAAGGGTCCAAGACCTCTATAAATAGCCAGTCTGCCCTTACAGCAGGTAAATACATCTGCACCCTTGCATCTGGATCTTGGAGTACTCACTTTAAGCATTATAGCTAGAAGAAAACTGAAATGGAACCCAGACTTTCATGCTGCTAGAGTGAAATGCACAGCTGGATCTAGAAGCCCAGCTCTCCAAGTTAGTTAGGTATGAGTTTGAACTCCAAGACTTTGTATTTTTGTTCAATAGCTTCATATTTTTAAGTAAAGGCTAGAGCCGAAACAAACAGTTGCCCCTTCTGCTGAGAAGCTGTGTTCAAATGCTGTTCTCATCCTGTGGGCTGGCCCTGAGGAACAAACCTCAGCCAGCACCCGGCGGTGCTCCTCCGAAGCAGCACGGCTCGGGATGCGCCTCGCGGGGCTGGACCAAGGTCGTAGCGGTAGGTACAGCTGTCAGTTGTGCTAGAGCAAAGGCAGGCTAATGCCTTTAAAGTCTGTGGATTTATTCAATTCCACAGTTATTCTGGCATGAGTCAGAGCGGGAATTTGACTACAGGAGCAATATGGGCAGAGGTGAATGCTAAATACAACGAGAATAGATACACTGGAAGGCAATGTCTGATATTATGTCCCAAAAGCAGGCAGGAAAGAGAGCAGGGGACAGACAATGCAGAGGTGAGGGTCCTGCCTTACAGACTCGGTCTGGAAAAGCAGCAATTGAGAAGTGGTCAAGTACCAATAAAGAAGCAGAACTGAGCTTTCCTGGTTTTTGCATGAGAGGCTTCATATCACATAATGAAAGAAGTGGAGAAGATTCTCAGCTTTTATTCACTATACGTTTCCCTTGTTAACCCTACATTTCCCTTATTTACTCTGCTTTTTTTAAAAAAAACCCCAAGTCTCCCACATTTATGAACCTGCTAAAACACATAGCTTTTCACAAAAATAGACAAATATGACTGCAAACTGTCAAGGTAACGAAGAAGGCTTGGATAAGGACTCAGGTCACTGAGAAGGCACCACTTACTACAAAAAGCCCTTGGATGAGGCTGAGGAAAAGCTTGCCAAAATACACTGGAAAAAATTAAGTGGCCTGATCATTACAAGAGATCAGTGTGTGCAATTCCCAGCCACTTCAGCATGAGTTGCTCATGTGTACTGTCTTGTGATGGATGGACTTGAGGGATTTTAAAGCCCTGTATACGGAAAACCAGACCCTGCACAGCTCTATTTCCCCTGTAAGGCTACAGGAGAAAAAAAAAAAAAAAAAGCAGCAGCAGTTTTCAACACAACTGTCTTCTTCCTGCCATAACATCTTTCATGTTGCCAACAACACAAATCCAAATGATCACCACAAACATACACCTCTCAGGAAGTCTGCCCTCAGTGCTGGCTTCAAACATTTGCTGGGTTTTTACAGTGCTGAAATTATTCCTGCATCAAATCCCGGAATTACAGTGAGACACCACCCTGTCTGTGGTTACAGGCTGCACAGACAAAGCCTTGGAGAGGGTGCTGGGGGCTTCCCATGGCGGAGCAAGGGTGGAAGAGGGCTCAGGCTGTCCCCTGCTTCTCCACCCCTTGCCACAGGTTTGCTCTCCGGCTGCAGAGGACGGCAAACCTCTCTAAACCCTGGAGCTGCCAGCCTGGGCAGCCAGTATGTGCTGGGGATGTGTGTGCAGCTCCTATCTCTCCAGTCATCCTCACTGCAACCTGTCATCTCTTTCATATAGCCTCACAACATTTTAAAGAGAAAAAACATGGATAGGATACCTTTCACAATAATAAATAGGAATAGCAGTGGTTTTGTGAATTTAGGTCAATGCATCACCCTTAGAGTGCATTATAAATTCATCAGAATCACAGCCCGAAGAAAATTTTATTCCCTGGCATCAGCTGCTTTTAGCCATGCCACAGATCTTTAGCAGAATTTAAACTCCCGATTAAGTATTGATTGAGTTTAAATAAATTATAGCATGTTACAGCCAGAAAGCTGGGCTGTGACTGGTATAGATGGCTTCCCTTTTTACCTCCTTTCTCACCTCAGATATTAACAAATTTATTCACTGCATTATGACTGTAAAGAACAACCAATTCAAAAATGTGTAATACTGAAGTAAGTACTAATTTAAACAGCACCTTCACCCACTTGACGTAGGAATGAATAGAAATTATAAACCAGGTACAGAATAAAACATATCAACTTAAAGGATTTTGTGAATAGGAATAAATTCCTAAAGAATTAGCTATAGGAGAAAAGTAAATGCAAAACTGCAACTTATACTAACTTTTGATTACATTTCAGATGCTTTGTTCCTTTTTTAAGGTTCAAAAATATCTGTCATGATTGCTACCAACAAGCTGTAACTCACACTCTTCTGCCGTGTTCAGTAGCATCAGCTGCTTATGTATCCAGCACATTATTTCTGGACGACTAACAGACGAGCATATCACTTTAAACTATATTTAATAGGGAATGAAAACTTGCATGAGCAGGTATTCAAAATGTAACTGTGATACAGTTACCAAAGCCAACTGAGAAACAAAACAGGCCTAAACTTTATGGAAAAGAAAACAACAACTATCTGCTGTACTGCTAAAAGAGGACAAGAGGACACATAAGGACATATAGTTTTGTGTTTGACCTATTTTGGTTGATTTAATTTTCAGATTTTGTAAGCCAAGCTCCAGTGAGTTCCTGAGGAAAAAATTCTAACTGGCATTTTACTGTGAGTCAAACCTCACACAAAAAGTGCTTTGTGCATCAAGATAACATTAGGAGCTGTCTAGCTGCACGTACCGAAGGACCACTTTGAACAAAGAAAAACAGAGCTGTAATGGACTTCTAATAGCAATAATATTCTGCACGTCTGTAGTACATTTAAATTTGAGATCTCTAAGTTGGTTTTGGTGTTTTGTGGTTTTTTTGCAGTGCATGACAATTAAGCCTATCACTTGGAAACTTCAGGAGAAAACAATTATCACAATTTTACTGATGACGCAACTGAGGTACAAAGAAGTTGAATGACCTTCATAAGATCTTACAGCAAACAGGATGCTGGCACATGGTCACAGATGCCAAGTAGTCTTTCAGAATCCCACTTCAGCAAGGGCACTAAGCCCCATTTCCAAGCAGCTAAGTTATATGTCTGACTAATATTTCCTCAGCTTCATGAACAATAAAATAATCTTTACATTTACAGGCAGCTCATTTCCTGTTGCTGTTCTTACCAAGCTGATGACAGGAACACTCATTCTTTTAGTGGAAGTGCAGACAGTGTGGGGTATGACAGCAATTCAGATAAAGTCCACTCAAGGATGGAAAGAGTGACTGAAATTGCATGTAGCACCATATTGCATATGGACATACAATGTCACGAACTTAAAACCAGTTGACATGGTTAGCAATTGCCTACTTTAAGAGACAATTTGACTGTTTTTTTCTAGTTACCGTTGAACAGCAGTGGTATCTACTGCCTTCTTTCCATTCTCTGCTAAGAAAGATGTGATTGTCTTTTTCTGAAAAGTATAATAAATGAATGTTTTTTCCAAATGTCTCTTTTTCTAGTTAGACCTCACACTGCAATTAGGATAACCCAGGCTTTTTTTGAGGCATTAATAAAATCAAGAGGCAGTGGAGTTTGACTTTGCAGTGCTGTACATTTCCATCTGCCTACACCTAGCTTAACTACCCCTGAAATCTTCTTTGTATTTAAGCCCAGGGAAGCCAAGCTTCTGTCTGGCCAAGCAGGGTTTCTAGTAGTAGTAGTAGTATATGTAAATGCATTGCCACAAGGGTGTATCCAAAGGCCTTCAGGGATTAGCACAGAAATGCCACGAGGCTGAGCATTTTGCTTAAGCCCCATCTGTGAACGGGGCTGTATATTCACTTTCCACATGTGGCAGCCCTGTGTGAAATGAGGAGTGATGACAGAGGGGTGAGGGAAGGAGTTCAAAGATCAGGCAGTAACAGGACAGAATTACAATTATCCCTGTTACCGTGTAAGAAAAGGTAGGATGTTGCCATTTCAGTAGGGTTCCTTTAACATTAATGCAGAATCACTGCTTTAGCGTGGTTATCTGGAAATACACGAGGAACCTTCTTATGGTCTAGAGAACTGGTTACAACCAGTTATTCTGGAAGAATGAAAGAGACTCAAATTTGGTAATCCACACTAAAAAAAACCTTATGCACCTTATGCTACTACATGGTAGATACTTTAGTCAGAGAATGAGGTTCAGGAATTATCTGCACGTATTTTCCATACATGTATCAGTACATATGTGAAAGCACTCAGGAAAAGAGAGGAAAAAATGCTGTTAGTAGCAGTTGCAGTGCTAACCTATTAGGGTCATGGTTGAATGGCGTAAAGATGACTAAGACTTCCATAGCTGTAGAGCATGAGTATTTTAGTAATTTCTAAAATTGGTGTCCTATTACTAAGAAACATCTAGGTTTTGAAAGGAAAATTCAACAGCATAGCACCTCACTTTCTCTCTTCTCCTATTCTTTAGGGGTATAACAGCCTTCCAGATCCTTGAACAGAGAACTGACATAATGTGTGAAGCCAATCCATGCAGTGGTCACTGTATCATCGTACGTATCTGATACATAAGAAATTATCCTTTTCCATGCATTTGTGATTCTGATCTGGTAGCTTTATATTTATGTTCTGTTTTCTCTTTTCCTAAAAACCAATTAAATTTTAGATTTCTAAAATAACGGAGACTGCAAAGACCTATGTGATGATGGCTAGCTACATCTGAAAATTCTTTAGCCCAAAAGCCTGGCAAGAATCTGAAGGGAAGTGTTAAAGCAACCTGACAGAAATCCCCTGCAGTGCTTAAGAAAAAAACC
Organism: Falco peregrinus; assembly: GCF_023634155.1. Taxonomy (NCBI): domain Eukaryota; kingdom Metazoa; phylum Chordata; class Aves; order Falconiformes; family Falconidae; genus Falco; species Falco peregrinus. Next base: position 684,753 of record NC_073730.1, read on the forward strand.
CAGCTCTCCCTCCTCCCAGCTAAACCCTGAAACAAGGTCAATGCACTAAAAGGCTCTGGAAGTAATTTTTTTATAAATAAATATCCTGGGGAATTAGTGCAGCAAGTGCCACAGTCACATCTCTAAAATAAAGGTAGTTATGAATATGTAAGCATTTCCTTTATGCGTTAGGGATAGCACACATCAGTCAAGGCGAGATTAAATGCAGCTCTGACTACATGCTACAGAAGAAAGCAGTATTTTTTCTCAGGAAAAAAACTTTGATCATAAGCTTGAATCAGCAAGTTGTTTAAATGCATGCTGAATCTTAAGCCTGTAAAACGTCCCATGTCTTACGATATGCCGGAGTAACAGAGCCCTGAAAGGGCAACCACGGTCCTAGCAAGTCATCAGCACAACAGTAAATGCAGGACTCACCCAGATACGCTAACGCAGAGATGCCAAGGCTTTGGTGGCTACTCTGACCAGATTCAGACTCCCTGACATTCATCTCTGATTGACTCATGCCTATCATGGAAAGTGCCTTTTTACCCATCTGATCAGCTCAGATACTGCATTACTGCACAGCAGTAATTAGTTTTGCTTTAAAAGGGATCAAAAGTTCTAATCTCCTATGACTGCAATCAATGGCAACCATTTCCCTGGTCAACAGGGCATGAATTACACAAATATTCACTGTAAATCTAACTAAAGCAACTGAAGAAGGGCATTTTCAGGTAAAAAAAAAAAATGTTCTTTTAGCAAGGACGTAATAATTCAGTGAATTTACACAGTATTCTGTGACATCAAATAGGAGGCTTTGACCTGGCTTAGCTCAGTTTTTTAAATATTATTTCAACTCTTCCTCCTTGCACTTTAATTTTATCCAGATGAACTTCTTTTTCATTTGCAGAAAGGAGAAGAGCAGGGAAGAAAAGGGATCATTAAGTCACAAATCCACTTATCTTCACTGCATCTGCGTTGTTCCCTAAGTGGTGGTAATCTCCTACGTTCAGGAAAGCTGCACAGGTTTCTCGCAGGAAAAGCACAACATCTGAACCAGTGTGAACACAGCAGTCAAGAACTGGAAGAAATACAAGAAAGCAAACCCCAAGCTAAACAAAAGCCCAGACCAAAACCTTTTAATTTCTTCTCCATCAGAATATCAAGTAACAGTTATTTAAATGAAGAAGATATTTATGCCTTCCTCTTTTGGAGGTAATTTCCTAAGGTTAAAAATGCAGTTAAAAGTCTTACAATTCTATATTAGCACAGCCTGATTTTCAGTTTTCCTTATCACTGCCTGCCATGCAGCTGGCTTGCTGTCGCTCCTTGAAAGTTTCAGGTTTTTACAGAGAAATTGTGTTTTCAATATGCGGTTGAGAATCCTGATATTATAATCGTTTTCAGAGCCACTATGTACATTACTAATTGTGTACATGATTCTCTCGACCGACTTCATTGCACATGCTGAGATTACTGGTTACCAAAACATCATTATAAATTACAAGGTAAGGAGAATGAGACCAGCTTTATATTTCTGACTTGGTGAAGGTGTTGATAGCTTGTACCCACTGGAAATTCTTGTAAAAAATGAGGTTGGAAAATGTTCTTTTTCCTGAACTGTTAAAATGATAAATACTAAATAAACAGCTGCAAGTGAAATGGTTCCCTGCTGTCCAACAACTACTTTTCTAAACACCTAAGAAAGTAGCCATAAATACAGCCAAGTTTAGGTCTGATATCCAAAGTAAATAGGGAACATACAAAGCAGTGATCACTTCACAGTTTTTCCAGTGTATTCTTTTAAATTGCAAGCAGGAAGACCTCTAATAATCCAGAGCTCCCAGTTCAGAAGAGATTTGCCTGGATATTTTCACTGGAGATTACCAAACGACTGAACTATAAATAGGACCAACTCAGCAAAATAGTTAGCCAAAAAGGAAATGTATGTGCACAAGGAGATGTAAGAGTGGAGTATATCTCACAAAGAGGAGAAATAAGACCTCAGTCTTTTGTTGGTCTTTACATAGCAGTTCGAACATCTCGGGAGCTGAGTTATGAACTAACACAGACTGCAAATACTGTGAACAGTGGTAAGAGAAAAAAGAAAAGTAGCTGCATCTGGCCAATTTGAAATGTATAAACTAGGACTGCAAGTCATTTATATATATACAGCCCCTCTCTTATCTTGAACATGATCATGACTGTCTCCAATAAGTAGACAAGAAACTGCTTGGCACCCTGCTTCTGTTAACTCCTTAGAAGAGCAAACACAGTTCACATTACAAAAATTGTGGGATTCTTTATAAAGAATAATGTAAACAAAATTTTTCTTATTTAATCTATTTAATGAAGTGCTATTTACTACCAGTTTCTGAAGCACTTCAGATAATAAAACCTAAATCCTTGATCCTAATGGGAATTTTAAGTGCAAGTTTTTTTAAAAAATACTGTTTCCCATTAAATGTTTTAACTACAGCTTTAGGAATTTTAAGAAAGTCTCATAACTTTTAATGTCTTGATCTCTATGTCTTAGAAAGTAAGTAATTTTTTGACCTACATTAACCGAATAAGACTCTTTCAATGGAAAATGCAATCAATACATGAATAACATCCCATGCATTAGCACTGAATATATCAGAAGGTTAAAAGATGCACAGTTTTCTCCATGAAGCCTTTTTTATTTTTCCTTTTCATGTTTTTTCTTAATCTGGGAGTGAGTAGATCCAGTTCTAGATCTAGTACTCTAGAGGCTGGAAAATGAAGCAACTCAGGCATTTTTACCTCATAAAATATCACATGGTATATACTTTCTCAACCCCCATACACTGCCCTCAATACTCTATCAGAAATCCACATAACATGTGACAAGATCCACAGTCTGCAGGAGAGAAGCTGCCGACAGGGCATGAGAGTCTGGCAAGGCATCATGAACATTTTTGCAGTACTGGTTAGGGATTAAGTTCTGTTTTAGGGCATTTTTGAAACTTTTTTTTTTTTTAATAAAGAAAATGTACAGCAAGTTCCATATGTGTTACCTCATCTTTCTCTGAGCATTTTCATTTTGAAGTCTATTTTCTCCTTTTTTAAGTGAAATATATTTACCAATTTTAAATTCAGATGGAACAGGAAGGAAAAAAAAAAAGCTATATTTCTTGTTCACATTAAGACTATTTTATCAATTTCTAATTTTAGTTCTTTTCACATTTTGTTTGTTAGGCATAACTGGGTCAACACTTTCATTCTTTCAGGTTGAAAATCCTGTCTGAAGAAAAGCAAAGTTACTTGTCATGAAGCAAAGGAAATGGCTGTGAATAATTTATAAGAAAGTAAAAATATTCTGCTTTTGAGATTTTAACAGGAGAACAACCTCAAGTTATAAATTATTATAATTACACTGAAATATGCTGCCCATCCTCTTATTCCTTTGCTCTGATCACTGCCACAATACTTTTTGCTCAAAGGGGTAGTGGCCTCCTGAGCACTGCGGACACGGACCCTCCAGGCCCGCGCCCTTTGGACCACGAATTTATCCATGACTACAGCCCTGCTTTGCGCTTGTCTCAATATGTTCATTAGAATTGTCGCAGGTTTCTCTACTTATAGAGAGTAATAAGCAGGTATGTGTTGAATGTCTTGTGGGATGTGAGGTGAGGGCTGTAATACAGCTGGAGGCTCCAGGAGCAAGAATGGTGCTCACAGAAGGTTCTGGGACCATTACTAAGACACAACACAGAGACCCGCACACCCACTGCTCAGGTACAAAGTGACACTGATAGGATATAGGTTGGTAGTTAAATTCTTGATATTTGTTTAGTTCTAGCTCCTAAAGCCACAGGGTTCAGAGATACTTGTTATAAAATAAATATGGTCTTTCTATGTACAGAGACGGTAAAGGTGGGAAACATGGTATGTTTAAGGGAATAGTAAGATTACAGCAACTTGATTTGATGAGCATTCAGTTTCACTAATGCTCTTATTAAAATTTCTGCAATAAATATGTCAATTCTCTGTGGTTCCAAGGGAAGAAGATGAATTGCTTAATATTAGACTGTCACTTCTTTCTTTAAAATCTTATACACTTTAAGCAATACAACGTCTCTAGCGTATTAATGTTGACATAAACCACCACAATTCCCAGCATCTTTTTTCTCATTAATAGACTTCTGATTTTTAGGATGAAAGTTTAGAAGCACAAGTGAAATAATGAAAATGTAGGAACGGATATATACATAAACCAGTTTCCATAAATAAGTTTATATAATTTGGTGCAGTTGCTGTTGGACTCAGTAAGTTCATATGCCTTCCTGTGACAAGCATAATCTTTTACAGTCCTGACTCACACTGAGATCAGACTGGCAAGAGAGGGAAAGGGCAGGGAGCCCACAGGTTCTTATCAGCATGACTGACTCCAAGCATTTGCATGTGCAAGATTTCAGCAATACATTCAATATTTTCAGATAAAGTGTAATCATATACGCTAAGACTATTGCTACCAATGTGTTCCCACAGGAGATACTCAATTACCGAGTCCTGCAAGGAGTCTGAAGTGTGTAATAACTACTGCTCATCTTTCTTGCCATGTTGTTGATCAATGACTATTGGTGATAGCCTGAGTTTTGGGGGAACCTGAATATCTTTTGTTCTACAACTTTAGCCCTGGCTCAGAACAGTTCTTAATATGAAACCTCTGCCCCATATTCCCCAATCTCTCCCCATAAATAACTGAATTCCTGATTGACATACTTCTTATGTTTGGCCCATCATTTATCACTCAGTGAGGACGCTAAAGTTCTTTGAAAAAAAATGGGTGGTGAAGCTGACATTCATTTTAAAGTGGAAGCCCTATCTAAGAAATAGTTCAGGGGGCTGAGGCTTGCGGAAAACAAATAAGTGCTGCTTTAGATAGGTATTTCTGGGGGGCTCATAATTTAAGACTGAAGCTTTTAGACTTCAGGACAGGCAAAATATAGAACAGATTCTGATAATCCCAACTGATTGGCCCCATACATACTGAGTGCAAACTGTGTGTATTATCTTTTTGCATTTTTATACACTATTTATATTTTATGGCTGAATATTACAGGAATATAAAATTTGGATATTACAAAGCTGCTTCCAAAGTGAAAAAAGTTAGTCTTTTTCTCATGGAATACCACAGAGTATTACCAAGTAAATTTCAGATTAATGTCATGGTGATTTCTCTTGAAGGGCTGCTGGATATCTTCTTACACTTACATGCTATTAAATTGTTTTTGTTCTTCCACAATTCACCATTTGCGTAAGCATCATGTGGAATATTACTGCATTGGTCTTTCTAGGCATAAACACACCTTGATGTACCATAGTGGGAGTTCAAAACTACTCTTCATTCAATTCCTCCACATTTCATGGCAAAGAAAGGATCATATTTGCTCTGATTGCCCTTCTGTCCAGGAATTCTTACCAATTTGACCTTGTCTGACATTCTACTCCGGGTCACCAACTAGATTTTTCTCAGCTTTGCCATAGTTAACAATGTCAGTGGAACTGCATCTCTCTACACCAGAATTATGTTCCCAGATTCACTTTTTCTCTTTGCTACTTACAGGCTTGAACCAAAACAACCATGCCTTTCATGTTTCATTCTTATCTAGCCACTTGCTGGACATTTACTGAAAAATGTCAGTGTAATTATGCAACTCAAATCTGTACCTTCTTCCTGCCTATAGAAGAAACATGTGCTTTCATTTTTTGCTTCAAAATAATGTATTAAACTTCAGAAATCAAAGTTTATTAGTGACATTTGTAACAAGTATTAAAAATAAACTGTCCCAAGTAGGCCACTATTAAGTAATATCCCGCATATGACTGGGCTGCAGGATTTTCAGGACTACTCTTGCTGACTGTCCTCTAAGGAACTCTTTCCCCTAAGCTAAAAGCAGCTTTGGGCAGGTGCCGATCACACTTCTCATGATTTTCAAAACTCCCTCTGTGGTTTTAATACCCAATTCCATTAACTTCAGCCTAGGCCTGCTAATCCTGTAGGTAGGCTAGAAATTCTTTAGCTGAATGCAGGTGCTTCAGAGATTAGAACACTAATCACTCACATTTAGCTGCTAATATCAATATAAGAAGGAAGGCAAAGACAGCAGTAGAGCGAGACAGACAGGCTTGGATTAACAGAGAGACATACCCATCCCATGTGCTTTTTGCCTTTTTCGGAACAAGAATAATTCAATCTTCTCTCCACCATTCACGTGGAGCCCAAAGCACCAGACATCTTTTAAAAGATGGTAGCCTTGAAAAAAAACACACCCACATTTGGGGAAGAGGGTCCCCTTGCCCCCTCCAGTGGGTCATTTTCTTAATATACTTTCAAACCAATCATCAATTTTATTCTGGAGATTTTCCTACAACCAGAACATACTCCTGCAGGAAACATGTAAGATCTACTCATGTCAAACACTCTTTGGACATGCAGTGATCTGTCTTTGGAGAAGCTATTGTTTCCCTTGAACACTGAGTTACTGGTCCCTCCTGCCTTACAAGGAAGATGGGTAAATGAGTACTTGCCTTTTGAACAGATTTTACTCCAATGTGACCTGTTACTGCACCGAGTTACCTGTATTTTCATTTTTAGACATAGAAGAGGGACAGAAAAGGGGGATATTCTGTGAGACTAACTGTATTTTTACTTTTATTTTTAATTGATTTATGGATTTTTCAGTGTTTTTCTTTAAGAAAGTGTATCCAAGACTTTTTATATTTGGAAATGTTTTCATATGGGAAGGTGGCTGTTACAGTGAACAGCTGAATCATATTGCAGAAACTACTGAGAGCTGCCAAATTAAAACCAGAGCTGTCTGAGAAACTAAGGGAAAGCAGGATATCCTATAAATTAAAATAAGAACTTCTTTATACAGTCTAATTGAGAGTCATGAGAAGTTTGATTTTTCTAGGTTTTGGGGTGGAGAGAAATGTCAAAGGCAAAATTCTTGGTTTTATGAAGACCTTTCAATGCCACTTATTTCAAAGAGATATTTAAGAGAGTGTAAGACTTATACACATATTAATGCTCTCTCACGGAAAGGAGATGTTCCTGTTAAGTGAAAATTAAGTCCAGAAAGCTTACGCTTTGATGCAAGATTTATTGGTACTGTAGCCAAAAATTTCCTACAACCTTGACTTGTCAGAAAAGGTTCAAGAAATAGCTCAATGCTATCTCTTTTCTTCCACACCTGGTCTTCCAGGGCCAAGCTGCTATTTGGTTTTAAACAGTTCAGTTTGGGACATGTTGCTGGCTGGAATGATTTTTACTTTTTAAAAAATTTTATTATTACTTAATTAAAATACTGCATTGACTCATACTATCAGGATTTTTTGTGTGGGGGCCTAAAATGAGACTCTGTGTCTGACTTTCTAGAGCCTTGAAGCTAATATAGTAATTCAGTGGTGAGAAAAGTAGGTGAACAACTGTGAGTTTGTGGACGACTCCAGTTAAACTTCCTTTGTAAAATATAAAGGACTAAAGATGATATAAGGCAGCCAAGAACTGGCTTTTTTTATTTACCATGATAAATTACTTGCTTTATTACAGCCGTATACTGGGGCAATTACTGAGAAAGTAATAATATAAAATAATTTGTGCTTGTGGGTCTTAGATTAATAGAATTGCTGACAATTTTCTTTTACTTCATCCTAAATAACTTTTATTATGGCAGTTACTAATATCAGTAGCATAAGAACGTGGCAGTTTTCTACTACAGGCAGAAGAAATAGAAAAACTCTCAGTATATCATGAATCGAAACAAAGAAAAGTTGTGGGAAGTTCAGTTTTCTTTGAATGAGTTTTCCCAAACTTCATGTGGAAAACCACATGAGAAAGGATATGTGTATATGTTCACAGAAAACTGCCTTTGCCTTCTGTAATGCCAGTTAGAGAGTAAAGACATATCTGTTTTCTGTGGGACAGTGGGTGTCTTTATAACCATAGCAGGAAAGGCGGCGGCAGCTGGAGATGGCCCTAAGCACAAATTTAAATTTATTCCTGTCAAAGTTGAGAAAATTATTTGGACCCTGGTTCCCAAATGAAGAAAAAAGAACCTGATAAGAAAAGGCTCCAGGCCTCCTTGGTTGTAAAGCTGTTCTTGAGAAGACATTAGAAGGGGGAAGAACTAAGAATAAAACTAACAAGAACTGGAAAAGCACCACCCCGTTAATCAGCAGGGAAAAGGAACTTGTTAAAGGCTGGCAAATGTAGCAGCGGAGAACTGATAAAAGTGAAGTTTAGCTGGTATTGCAGAGGAAGTTAAGAAGATTGCCAGAGGATTTTCAACTGCATAAAAACAGAACAAAGAAAGTAAAGGTGGTATCACTAAGCATTTGAGGGAAAGGATGAAACATGGACTAGACTCATGTAAATGCATAAAAGTATGATAACACAGGGGGAAGGAAAAAAAAAAGGAAATGGGATTAAAAGCTCCATTGATTTTGCACTGAACTTTTACACCAGATCAAGCCATCAACTACCTGGCAGAACTGATTTGCTTGACAAAGGAATTATAAAAGATTGGATGTTTATGATTAAGGCATTTGAGGGTGGTGCCACATGAGAAATCATTAGTTCAACTGAGAAGAAGAGTAAATATAAGGATGGGACTGGTGGAGGAGAGACACCATTGTGTTATGCAGAAAACAGAACTGCTGGACTGGAGACTCCCTAGGAGCTGATTTTCCCCAAGGACCAGTGTGGGAACAGATGTTGTTTCATGTTTCCAGTAACGGTTGTCATAGAAAAGAGAGAAGTATCTTAATGAAATTTAATGATGGCATCAAAGAGGGATGAACTGTAAATATAGGAGATACTCCAAATAGCATGGAGGAAAAATATAGGTGATAATGAAAAAAAACCTGATAGGAACCGTCAGAAATTCAATAGTATAAAATTCAAAGGGAATAATGAGGCTGTTAACTAAATAAATTTCAACCCAGGGTGATGCAGTGGAAAAGGACAGGGCATGGGAGGCTTGCGGGGTAGTCATACACCCCTTGTATTTCATTTGTGAAAAAGGCAAATGTAGTCCTAGTGTGTCTCAGATGTATTTCCAGTGATAACACAATACACTGTTGACAAATTGTGTAGCATGTACAGTTATAGTAACTCACACTCAGAAAAGCTATATTAAAATACATGGCGGATGAGGGTTACTGAAACTATACTCAGTATATATAGCAAAAGAGAAACAGCACTATTTTCAAAGAAAACTTTCAAATAAGGAAATCTGGAAAAGCACACATCCCAGTTTCCATTTTTCTACCGAGCTGACTTTATTGCACACTCTTATAAGACACCTGCTCCCTTTTGCTCAGGCCTTGGAGAGTGGCTGGTTGCAGCCTCTCATTTCCTGGGGCTTGCTGCATCCTTGCTGACCACCCACCAATCTGCATTCCTCTGAACTGCAGAGGAACAGGAGAGTTCAGCAAGCAAGCGTGTCTCTGCATGGTTTACTTCGTTGCTCTTCCTCAAGCCAAGTGCTGCTGTATGAACTGCGAGGCTTTTGCTTGGGTGAGACCCTTGGGTACAGCTCCGCTTCCTCAGCATGCCTCACGGTGGGGAGCACTGCAGCCAAGTGACTGCCTTCCAGCTGAGTGAACTATCACGTACCGAATTTAGGAGCTTTGGTTAGCAAGCACGCTTATTTACCTCTGGCATTAGATTTAAATGACAAGGCAGCAAGAGATCATCCTTCCCTTTGACAAAGCGGCCAGAGTAAGACCTCTGCAGCACAGTGGTGACAAGGAAGTGGAAGAGGAGAATGTGTTCCCTGTCTGTGGCACCAAGCCACGTGACTAATCACTCCATCCTATAAGTGGCCCCTCATCAGTACACACCTACAGTTCCTGCAACAAACAGATCCTCAGTTCTGCTGCCTGTTTTCACTGGCCCACTCAGAGGATTGCACAGTGCAGCAATAATCAGTGAAGTGCGAGATTTGCCAATGCAAAACAACCACCTGCTGATCATGTGCCTGCTCCTGGGTACTTACTGACCACCAGTTGGTCAGCAGCTCCACTGGCAACCAGGGACAGATCAGCAGGCGGCAGCAGCAGATATGGTGTTGCAGGGTGCAGAGTCAGCCTGGTGCCCTCATTTGAAATCTGATGTTGCTTGGACCACTGTGATATGGATAATCCTTTGGCTTATTTTAGAGCTGCTCAAAAATCAAGAATCTTTTTCAGCTGCCACAATAGAGAGAGTTCTTTCTTAACGGTGGTACAAAAATAAGTGTGATTTTTTTTGTTTCTTACTCCAGTTATGTCCACATGCTTGTCCAGTGCACCACAGGTCATATAGCTCATGATTATGTTTCGTTGCTTCATCATTAATCTGCAATTGAACCTGCAAATGTGAATCTACATGTAGGCAATCCTACATGAGACAGAGCCAGCAGGAGACAAAATGAGGCAAAGAGGATTGCATCTGACAGAGCTGTTTAAATAAATTGTTAATTTTCTTAGAACACTGAAGGACCTGTCTGTAGCACCAAATCTCCATAGCTTGTAATCTTATGAGCCATCTGTCTCCCTGTATACTAGAGAAGGCTATGGACTTGGGCAGATGATGAAATATTAGGATGCAAATAATGAGGGGGTGGGACATTAACGCAGTATCTAATCCTGCATCTTGAAAGATGATGGGTTCCCTAACCTCCCACTGTGGTAAGGGAATACAGGGCTTTCAAAATCTTCAAGGTCTGAGCTGTGAAATACACACATATTTAGCAAATTGGATCAATTTTACTGTCAGATGTCTGAATGTGTGTGCCTGTATTTCTGTAGTTTTATTTATCTTTTAAATAGATATTCTGCTCATTAAAAATATTATATTAGGATTTTACATTGTGTCCAATCGTCCAAAACATAGAAAAAACAGCCTACTCAATCTACTGACCTTTAAGACACACTGCAAAACCCCGTCTTTAGTCAGCTTTGCAGAGGACAAAGACTAGGTTAAAACTAAATAGTACTTACTCATTTTTTTATAGGAGGGATGTGTCTTGGATGAAAAAAGCTCATATCTTCCTAGTGGGTTAGGGCATATTTTACATTTACTTTCTAAAATGAAGACATTTGATATGTAATGGGAGGTCTTCTTTTTAGTTGAAATTAAATATTCAAAATGAGGTCTGGTCTGTGGTCATGAAATGAATTTGCTTATATATCTCTCTCCTGAAAAATTATGTGACTTCTTTGAAAGACTAATAAATATCTTTTCAACTTGCAAACTTTTCAGTGTAATAAATCATGTCCTCTGTGGCTTTGTATCTCAAGGGAGACTATATTCTTCCGGTAGAAGATCAGAGAAGAGGTTTAGGAGACCTGTGTTTCACCTCCAGTTTAAGAACGGAGAGGTTTGAAAGAGTAGGAACTACATCACATCTTTTAAACTGGCCTTCAGTCACTTTTCTGAGTTTCCCTATTGTAGCTGTATTTATATGCCTATGCAAAGCAATTTGAAATCTTTGCCTGAACTGTATGCAAAATGTGTTATAGGAATATACTATGTATATAATTAATATTTACAAAGAAACTATCACACACTCTTCAAGTTGTTAGTTATTTTTAGATTTGTTCTGTGGAATGTAACTATCATATTTTAATAAATATTAAAACAAATGCTTTCTCGCAAACTCTGAAGATTATCAACTGTAAAATGTGACACAAGATCTTCCTCTTCATTTTCCTTTAGTCACCTAATCTAACACAGCACTGAGCTTTTCCATAGGAAGTCCAAACAAGGAAGCACACTTTTTACCTTAATCCAAAACAGCATCTTAGAGCTGATTTGTCAGCCCTGTGTTGCTTTTTGCAATTAACTGCCAAACCATATTTTTTTCAGATATATAAGAGACTGATACAACTTTTAGAGGACCACTATCAATACCTCTCTAGGCAAAAAAAGTGCCAGAAATGATCAGCTTCACTGAATTATGTGAAAAGTCTTATAAAGCAGCTAAGAAATGTCAGTTTTCCCCTTCCAATAAACCCCAGTGAAAATGCAGCTCACAGATGTTTAAGGTCACTAGATGGACTGCTGTCATTATAATCTTCATAAAAATATATACATATGTGTGCTGTCACTCACAGCATTCTCCAGACTTTTAAAGAGTTCCTTCTCCTGTATGGAAGCTTTTTCTTTCTGGAATTCCAAATTATACCAAAGAGATCCCACTAAAAGAAGATGCGAGAACATAGGGCTTCTCAGCTGAAAAACACTGAAGAATATTGACAAAGATCAACATTTTGGAGTGATCCCAGAACATATATGTAAACAATTTTAACCAAGAATCAGAGTTACTATAATCTTTGTAAAAACATGATGGAGTAATGCAGGAATTTACAATGTAATTAATGGGAAAATAATTCAAATAATTTTGTAGCTTTGGTATTCCTCTATAAGTAAGTCCTCTAAAGGACATTAAAAATGGTTTTCAGACATTTGTTATGGAATAAATAATGTCCTAATTACTCAAATGGTTCCAACGAGCTAGAAAGCACATGGCAGCACACAGCAAATGATGTTACCAACCTTGTCAGAACCTTTGTGCCAAAACACAAGTATCTGTGTATGTTATATAAAAGCATTCTCATTTGGCCTTTTATCTGCATACCCTCTATGGGAATAAAAAGAACTTGTCTTTATCTGAGTGGTATCCATTTTCAGAGCCATTAGCTAAAATCCTACTAGCTTTTTGAAAACAATGATTATGGAACTCAGAAGCATACAGATTCTTTTCTTTCTACAAACTATTGGAACATTTTATAATCTCTTCTAAATGAAACCAAAACAAGTTAAGTCCAAATATCCAGGTACACAAAACCAGTGTCCTAATAAAAAAATAAATTAAATCCAAAAATTCTGTATTGGGAAGAAGCTTTTCAACCATCAATACCCCGATCTTACTGCTTGACAGCTGAAGACCCTTCCTGGACATGGACCTTCATCCATGCTATTCTACTGCAGAAAGAAAACTGCTCGTTAAAAGAATGTCAGTATATGAATGAAAGAAGAGATGGGAAGACAATATATATTTTCCCCTCATCAGGAGATGTTAAGTCTAAAATCAAGTTGGAGCATCGTTATCCTGGGTTTTTTTTTTTCACATTTTCAGAAGTTGTTTCAGTAGGAGGTTGGTGGACTTTGAGAAGAAAACTTTGGCATGCAATCGTATAAATTCACTGTAGACTAAGGTTAACTCATGAGCCAGAAATGCAAGTTTCTTTTAACCACTGTGGGTCCTTTCTAATGGGAAAACATAAAATACATAATATATTGCAAGTTGATATATAAATATCATTCAAGTATTTTTCTTGACAAGGCATAAGGAGATGGATATGTGTTCTGTTGTATATGGAAGATAGTGCCCTTTATTGCACTGGGATTGTTAGGCAGAATAACCCAAATATCAGAAAGCTTTAATAGGCTTACTTTTCTTTTTACAGTCCTTAATATTTGTGTTAGGCAATTCACTTACTCAAATTATTTTTATACTATGATTTATACAATAGTGGCTTTTTATTTTCTTTTTTCTTTTTCTTTTTCTTGCCTTGCATTTTAGACTGGGCATGCTGCAATGGCTAAACATTACCAAATACTTCCAGTTCAAACATTCTATAAGTTAATATTTTGAGTCAAAGACAAATATGCTCTCAACCTAGAATAGTTACTCACCTAAGGCATCCGCTTAGGACTGGCAGGTATGACCAGAACTTACAGCTGACATGCTCAGCCGGAGTGGCAGCTGGAGGTCACGCAAGGTACCCTACACTTAGCTACCTAAATTGCTCCACTTGTGTTCATATGAACAACTTGCATAAAAACTTCTGGTCCAAGACATCAGCAATTTAAATAGTGGTATAAGAGGGCAAGCAGAATAATTGACATTTGCCTGCCAAGTTCTGGGTGCATAATTCTATTGGGATAAGAGTGGAGCAGGTAAAAAGAGGTGAGACACTTCACTCTTGGTCAGGAAATTAGTGCAGCACCATTTACTTCATATGTAATGAGAACCATGGTTTCATGGAACCAAACTGTCATGAGAAACAGGGTTTGGATTTTTTTCTTCTCACCATCTCTAATATGGATATTTTAGTACACATCAAGCTTCAGATAGGATTTCAGTTAAGGCACTGGCACTGACCCTCTGCCTATTCTGTTCAACTCAAAGGAACTGGGAAAAAGCATCTTACCTTCAACCTTTAGCAAGGCACTGGTTGTTTCCCGAACAACCTTTGTGTCCTTCCCCTCAGAAACACTTGCAGAATGAAAAAGTACTTCATCATGTGGATTCCAAATTTATTTATTTCTGACTTTCACTAAAAGCTCCTTGTTCAGCATGGGCTCAGCTCAAAAAGTAACCTGTATTATCCACAGCCATGAGTTTGTACATATTCATTAGGGCTGACACATAGAGCAGCACGCCCTGCCAGTGAGGGTAGCCACTCAAAACCTGTATTAGCAAGAACACAGCCAGAAGGTGAAGGAAAGCGATTATTCCCCTCTCTGTGGAGAACGGAGGCCAGAAGGTGGCCTGCCCAGTAAAGGACAGATTGACATACTGGTGTGGGTCCAGTGGAGGGCCACCAAACCAGTGAGGGGCTGGAAAATGTACTGGGTCCAGCTGAGCTCCCCAGCAGCCCCCACAGTGCTGTGCTGGTATCAGTAGCTAGAAAGGTGCTGATAACACCCCCGTGTTGGGCTGCTGCAGAGCAGGGCTCACAGCACCAGGGCTGCCGCTCCAGCATCCCCCCTCCCCTCACCAGCAGGCTGGGGGTGGGCAACGTCTTGGGAGGGGGCACAGCCAGGGCAGCTGACCCAAAGTGGCCAAAGGGATATTCCATACCATACAACTTCTGCCCAGATATAAAACCCAAGAGAAAATGCGAGCAAGAGGGGGTATTCGCTACTTATGGTGTTTGTCTTCCAGAGCCACCGCTTCCCTGCTTCCTGGGAAGTGGCCAAACATCGCCTGCTGGTGGGAAGTACAGAAAAGCATCTTTTGATTTCCTTCGCTTCTGCACACGTGACACTTGCTATTGCTTCATTTAACTACCCTTATCTTGACCCACAAGGGTTTTTTTCATCTTATTTTTTCCCCCTGCCTGTGCTGTTCTGCTGAAGAGGGGAGCAATAGAGTGGTTTCATGGGCACCTGGTGTCCAGCCAGGTTCAACCCACCACACATATGGTGAAGGAGGAAAGGTTGAGAGAACTGGGTTTGTTCAGCCCTAAGAAGAGGAGTCTTTGGGAGGACCCTACCATTATCTGCAGCTACCAAGGGGAAGGTGCAGGAAAGATGGAGACAGACTTTCCTCAGAGGTGCTTGATAATAGAGTAAGCAACAATGGACATAACTAATAAACTGATGACGGGGCGGGGTGTGTGTGTGTGTGTGAGGAATTCTCATTAGGAAAATGAAATCTTCACCATGGTGGTCGACAAACAGTGGAAGGGTCTGCCTAAAGAATCTCCATCCTTAGAGATGGGCAGAACTGGAGCGGGCACAGCACTGAGCAACCTAGCCTAAGAACAATCTGCTCTGAGCTAATGGGGCAAGCACAGAAACGAACCCCCAATAATATATTGCTATATTCTGAAGGGGGCAGTAGGATAGATTCTGTCTAATAAGCCCAATGAAGCAATGACAGGTCAAAACAGAGGATTAAGTGCTGGATGGAAAAAAAAAAAAATCTCACCCTGACAATTGCTTAGCTTCAGATTATTCAGAAGTTTTCTTGTGTTTTGCTTTCCTTTATTAACTTCAACTGGTTTGTTTGAGTATATTTAAAATTATTTTGTGTACATAAATGACAGCAGTGCATAGAGTAAAATGTACCTTATACATCAAGGTCTTGATAGCATAAAAAGTGAACACAACATAGAATTCAGCACATGAAGAATAAAACGGTTGGCCTACAATCTTGGCTCTAAATCTCAGCTCTGTGGATTCATCTAATGGTGCAAACCCAATTGTGCACACACAAGCCTAGCCACTGTCACCACGAGTGACAATTCTGAGAGCTGCAGGCATCCTGCACCTCAGGATTAATGCCTGTATCTATATTAAGGTTTGTAGATACTTTGACTTGCAATATTAAAACACACCAAGACAGTCTCAAGAAATTCTTAACACAGGCAGGAGCAGATGCTCTTTCATGATCAACCAAACAGAAAAGGAATAGACTCCCAATCTCTCTTACAATAGTCCTATAACATATTAAATATTTTTAAGAAAAGAATGAAATCTATGCAAGAAATAACACTTCTTATTCAACACTCTATCTGTATATTTTTTAACAAATTATCTCTGTATTGCTCCAAGCTGCCTTGTCCATATCTTTGTCAGGAGACAGTCCTTCTCAAACAATTTTTGTCAATATCTTGTCAGTAACATTGGTCCCACTTTAAATACTGGCATGTGTGACTGCAATATTTTCATAATATCATTTAAAAAGTTGTGGTTTTCAGCAGCTGAAAGAATGTCTCTTGTTGGTTTTTTTTTTTGTACAGAGAAGTTCTCTCTCTCTCTTATTTTACTTTGGTGAAGATTTATATAAAAGGAATGAAATAGAATCAAAAAACCCTGAGTTGGAGGCTGGGATACTCGGCTGCCTGGGAAAACACACACCTAGATACATGACTTAACAGTTGTCCATTATCAGTTTCCAGTTGCCATTTGTAGGTGCCCAATATTTTTTCCACTGTCACATTTCCACATCCAAGATAGTTTATACCTAGTGCTAAAAGATTACTGGGTGCTCAGGTTTACTTTTAAATTCTGTTTCCATTCAATTTTAATTCCAATGCAACCCTTTCAAGAACTCACGGCGACACTGGATCAGGTTAACTGTGGCTTTGTGCAACCACCTCTTGAAATCCTCCAGGGACGCAGATCCCACGGTGCCACTGGGCAGCCTGCTCCAGTGCTGCTCTACCCTCCTGATGAAGATGTTTTTCTCAATGTTCTGTCTAAATGCCCTAAGATGCAGCTTGTGGCCACTGCCCCTTGCTATACCACTTACCACTATGACAAAGAGCCTGACTGTTGCCTTTTTAGCTCCCCTTCAAGTAGGGTTTGGCTGCTGTTAGGTTGCTCTTAGCCTTCTCTTCAGGTGAGTAAACTAGCCTTTACTACTAACAACCAAACTGCAGTTCCCTCTGCAGGGTAAATGAAATAGGTCAACCTTTTCTAATTAACTTTTAATAGCTGAATCATCCTTTTCCGTGTACTTTTAGTACTTTTTAGTTTGCTGTCCTGAACAGCAATGGATGTAACCCTCTGCCCAGAGCCTACTTGTAACAGCAGTCTTGCTAATAGGCGATATTAAACATCATGTTCCTGTTTCTAGTAGGAGCACAAGAATTTCAGTTTAACTTACTATGCTGCCAATACCTAACAGTGTTCTTTGCCATAGGCAGTTAATGCTGTTCTTTTGTAATTCTATCCATAAAAATGCTACATCCCCAAATTACCATCATCAGTAGTTGACAATCTGCCATCTTTCTTTTGGAAGCATTACTTCTCTGACATGTTATAGGATAACATGACAGCGAATGCCTGGTTCCAAGAATCCACGAGTACATTAAAATAAATCTTACCTTACATCAATGTGAATACAAAGCTCTTGTAGTGTCACTTGCAATATTTTCTGTGCTGCTTTCAGATATTACAAGCTAAACTGGATCAGGCTGGATTACTACTTTCAGAGATTACCCACGACTACATTCTTCAAACACTGGTACAAAAGATAATTACTTATTTGAGCACTTATTCGTATATGAATATTCCAAAATCACCCCAGGATAGGGCATGCTATAACATGCTGCTCAAACTGCCACCTTTAGAAGGAACATGAAATGAATGTCCAGGTAAGCTCTGACTGCAAGTACCATGACCTTTGGTAGCTTTCCAACTGGAAGATTGCTATTTTAAAGACAAAAAGTAAACAAAATCTGATGGTACAGTCTTGCTCTGTTTTGAAACAGTTTCTCACTGCTTTTGCTCTCCTGGTGCAGCACTGCAGGAGGTAGTAGCAAGGTGCCCTCCTGCCCGTTGATGGCTGCCAAGCTCGCAATGGAGTGGCAGGACCTGTCCCACCAGGCAGGACCCCAGGCTTACCCTTCTTTGTGCTATTTTGCACTTTCACACTTTTTCTTGCCATTCAGAATTCTAAGAGAATCCCTGCAGGCGGGAAAAAATCTGAGATGCTCTGTTGTAGAAACCAACCAATTGGTATGAAGTGTTTAAAACATCTGCTTTTAAACTAAAGGCTTATAAATTAGAGAGACCTTCCGACCCATGCCCATCGTGTCCACATGAGCTTTGAGCCAGGACGAGGCATCGTGGGTAACTACATGTGTCCTGTGACAGCAGCTGCTGTAAGGTCCCCTCGTGTTCTGGCTGAGGCCTCCTAGAGCCGGTCAGGTCAGAGCCTGCAGCAGGACATGGAACTGCTGGCCAGGGGGGCTGGGCACAGAGCAGCTCCTGCCCTCCCTGCCACGGGCGCACCTACAGCGGAGGAGCAGGAGCGGGGGCTCAGCAGGGCTCTCCTCCTCGCAGCACCCTGCAGCTTGCTCATGCACTGCACGCCCTCCTCCCTTCTCACCACTGAGCTGTCATGAGGCACTCATCACTATAAAGCCTCTACCATGTTCCTCTAAACAATCCAAAAAATAAAAGGCAAAGCAAGCCGTCAACCTGTACAGTGCCAAAGCGCTGTTTTTTATTAACATAACAAAATCAATCGCAGTGAAAAAGTTTTAGAAACTTTTATATGCAATGCTCAATAAACCCAAGAAATTTGGCAGGACTTGGCAAATAAAAATGTTATGCTATGAAGTCGCTGTAATCATGTAGCAGACGGGTTTTTCTGTTTAGTTTTCATCACATTACAGACATACTGTTTATATATTGCTTCTTGGCATATCTTTTCAAGAGAAAGAAGGTGCTGCCTTTTACAGAGGGGACATATTTTTATTAATCTCTCTGCGGCCAATGGCAGTTACTGCTCATCCTAGGTCATCTTTGCTCACGATCTTTTATGACAGTCATAAGATTTCTTTCTAAAAAACAAGCTGTAAAATCAGAAAAAAAAAATTAATCATCTCTCAAATTCAAACGAGCTGACTGAAGCCCACAGAAGAAAACGAGAGTGCAGAGGACAAGCCAGATCATAGCATGGTGAGGAGTACAGTAAAATGTTTTCTTTGTAAATCAGACAAAAGACATGTTTAGAAAAAACAAACAAACAAAAAAACCAAACAAAAGAAAAAAAAAAGGAAAAGCATTCCATAATATTAATTTACTATACTAATTCAAACTGTGCTGTGATTCATGAGCTCTGCTGCCTCACCAAGTAGTACTCTAGCTCCCAAGCCAATATTTTGTCTTTAGTCTGTCTTTTGGGATTCAAATCAACTACAGCAAAAGCCATTTTACATATCCTTGATTCAAGTCGTTTCTTCCTATTGACAGGATAAACTTTGTATTCTTCCTTTTGGTGCAGTTGAAGGGGTTTTTAACTTTCAGTACCAATTTATTTCTAAGTTTCAAAATTCATGTTAGTAAAGAGTTTTTAAGAAGCAATCACTGTGGCAATTCAAATATTATCTATGTTAATCCTAACAAACTGCGTTCAGATAACATTAATGGGCTGATTTACAAGCAATAAAGCAAGGATGGGACTATTCTTAATTTATCCCGCTGTGCTCAGATATTACCACACATATGGCAGAGGAGATTACCAGCAGTTCTGAGACCTCCACGATTCTTCAGGCATAACAAAGCAGATTAATGACAGAGTAATAAGGTCAGCTCAGGTATAACAGAACCTTTTCTCCTGAATTACTTTGGAGCTAAATATGGCCCAATTTAACACAAAATTTCATTTTACTTGCTGATTTTGGTCATTGTCTTAAAGCAGAATAGTAGTGAATTCTTTGTCTGAAGGGGATAAAGGAACCACAACCCAGGAGATTAAATCTCTCATTTCCTTTCCTAGTCTAGGTTCTAGGTAACAATAGCTAGCACTTGCCTTCACACAACTGTTGAGAAGAGAATGACTCGCTTTCCAGATGTAGAATTTGAAAGTAAAGTAACACTTCTGAAGCATAATTAAACAAACAGAGGAGATAGCACAGGCAATATTTCTGGTGAATTTCGGGCCATTTGGGAAGAATTAAGCCAATAACATGTGCAGCTGAAAATAATTAATCTAGCTGCTTAAACACACAAACGGCTCATTGTCATTGTGAGAAAGAAATGAAGACAGAGAACAGTAGGTGAAAAAAACTAATAGTGTGTCTGATAACACAACTCTGTCCCCAATGAATTCACTTTAGAGAAGATAGTTATTACCTACTAAATTAAAGGCTATAAATACAATATAAATAGTGCTTGAGAAAAGCTGGTATATCTCCAAGATTTCACATACAATCTCTAGTTGTTTTCTGACAGATTAATTATCTCATAATAAACCCATAAAAACATTTAATTAAATGTAAAGTGAAAAGTCGTGTACTCCCATGTAATGGAAATATCAGCAGTGATAAATGCCGTGCAGCTGTAGTGAGTACTTTGTTATACCTGTGTTTATTGGAAGGCAAAAAGAAGCAGGTGTGGTCTGTGGGGTAAGCAAGGGATTTAAGGCGACAGGATCGGGTTTCTAGGTCAGGGATAATTCCCAACATTTAATTTCTTTGTTTATGGTGTACTGATTTATAAGCGTACACAAAAAAAAATAAGACTCCCTTTATAGCATTGCTGGAGACTGAATTCCCCATACTTTGCATAGCCTTTTGAGATGGAAAGCGCTCTGAATGTTAACCTACTTAGTTTACCTAAAATCCTTTGTTACCTGGCTTGCAAACCGACTTCTGTGCCTGGTTTTCTACAGGATCGGGTAAAAGACAACAAAAAATGAGTTCCGAAGTCAAAGGGCAAGATCCTTCACGTTCCTAACGGCCAGCCTTCAGTCCCTTTTCCTCTTGAGACAGGCACACAGACGTTCCTCTGACCGCAGGAGAAAGACAGCTAGCTTGGGTCAGCACACTCGCCTTTCCATGATCTATGTTAAAGCCCACAAATCACCAAGGATGCCCATGACAGCACGATGGCCTCTAGGAGTTATTAATCACAGGTGAAGTGCTAATGCCTTCTGCATCCCCTGTCTGTGATCAGGCAGACAGGGGCTGTGGTTGCTGTGCATAGAGTTGCTCCCATGTTAGAAGACAGGTGTCCATTTTGTTAGTGTTTACTCTCACAAGGAAAGCGACTGCCCATTATCAGTGCAGGGGTTAAGGCGCCCTAATGCTAAAGTGCAGCACTACAGGCGAGATGGATAAGACAACAGTGTGGAAAGCCATGGCAGGGAAACGTTCTGTGCCGCTCACACGAGCTGAAGTTATACCAGCCATGGGCATAGGAGTGACAATTTCACGGGACTGCAGTATGCTAGGGAGAAGCTCTCACGGATATCATCTGGGGAATGGTGACCTGCCTCACTTCCTTGCCTTTGGTAAGCAAATGTGCAAGCCCACAGTGCTTCTGCAGCACTCTGAACGAAGGAGAGATCCTTGTTTTAAAAAAAGATTTATTAAGCCAGATGATGAGGACCAATGCAGAAATCAAAAGAAACAAATCATTACAGTCACAGAGACTGGAAACTTATTTCCCCTGTGGTGTGTGAAGGAGTCAAAAGGTTGCCTAGAGATTCAAAAGGGGTATTGCGGTGAGTGACTTCTGCCCCTTCTCCTCCACCTGGAACATCTGAAATATCTTACTTTCACTACATAACCTGTTATAGCCTCAAGAAAACATTTAAGAAGCGTTAATGTCTCTAACCAAAACCTTGAAAATAAAGCACGCTATTTTTAACACCAAGAATTTTTTTAGGAAAAATTGTTGGTTAGGTTATTGAGTGCATTAATAATAATGTGCATCACAATTTCATGTTTTCCAATTAATTAAAATTTGAATGAAATTGTTAGGTACATGAATTATCAGTTTCAAAAAGGTGTAAGATTTAAACATTGCAGTGTAAACAACACATCATCTGCAGATTTTGTAGACCAATTTCCTGTTTTCTGTCTTAAACCTTCCAGGTCACTTGAACTTTTACCATGAATGACTACTTAGCCAAAGATGTTACCTTTAAAAAAAATGAGCCTTGCTACTGAGACAGGACAGAGTGAATGCCTTTATGACAAGAGAGATCACAGGACTTCCTAAAGCCGTCTCGGTGGAATGAACTGAAATGCCCACAGTATGTGAAAACACAATGTGTTGCGCGGCTCCTGGTGGGCTTTGTTTGCTGAAGATAGACAGGAGGATCAGAGGTGTTCAGTTAATCAGACATCTGACTCATTAACTAAAATTAAACTTTTATGGAACCTATTTGTTTAAACCCAAGACTGTAACATTTCTGAGAGCTTAAAGGCTTGATTATCACCAACCTGGTGCATACTTATGGCCCTAATATCCTGTTATATTTCTGTTTCTTTGACATAGCAGAATAAATAGCATTGATTTTAAATTAGGTGGGGGCAGAGTGAAAGAGAGAAAAGGAAGGTGCATATGGAGGTATATATATATACACATATGAAGGGTGCATATGTAATCTCCAGAAAATTTTGACCTATAATTAAAAAAGATTATAAATATTAGTCTTATTACAAAGTAAAATAAAATTGAAAAATGAAGCATCCAGAAATTCAGCTGAGGCTCCACCAGTGATGATAGTTCTCAGACTGCTTGATGAATCCTTTCTTACCTGACTCTTTCTATCCCCTTGCTCAAAAATATACCAATTCTCTAAGTCAATGGTCCAGACAGAACATGCTAATGCTCCCTGCCAAAGCTGACTACGACATCACACAAAAAAGGACTATGTATATCTATATCTTATATGTAGCTATACATATCTTATATATGTATATCTATATATCTCATATATATATATACGTGTGTATATATATATACACATATATATCTATAGTTTTCTGAGGGAAGGAATACAAGGCAAACTTGAGGTAGCACCATATTGCAATGTCTAGCAATCTGTCCCAATTCTGCAGTGAATCCCTTCACCTGCACTGAGAAAAGTCTTAGTGCTAAGGTTATTTCTGTGGACATGGAGGAGCATAGCACATTTTATTATTTCTATTATTAGGTTAAAGATTTTGCAATGTACTCTAAAGCACTTGAGGGCTTTCTTATGAAGGCAAGCTATAAAAGTGTATTTGAAATGTTTCTTCTCTATGACAAACGGTTGTATTATTATGGAAAAACTACAGGGTATGAGCTAGAATTCATTAAGCTTTGTTAAGTTGAATAATGTTTAGATTAATAACAATTAAGTAGAATAAGAGCACGATGTGAATGTGACTAAAAAGAAATATTTAAGCCATGTGGTAGTTATTAATAAGTCAACATAATTTCTGACAGCTATCCAAATATCTTAAGAACTTTTTCAAAGCCATGGTCCATCTAGATGCAAAATCTTTATTTATTTAAATATTGCGTATCAAAAGAAAGATAAATATCCAAAACCTAAGCACCAAAGTATGTGTGTATTTTAATGAAAATAAGTTACCCAATGTGAAAGTCAGTGGAAAATTTTTGACAGTACTTTTGAGAGATTTTTAAAGATTCTTGGGTGCCTAAAAATGCAGATGGATATGTACAGCAATTTTTAAAATGTCCTAAAAGACCTACAGGATGTATTTACTTGCAAAGAACCATTTATGAGAAAAGTCCTTCCTAATGATTTAATATCCAACTACTTAATATTACAGACTTCTACTTTAATTGAAGCCTTAAGCTCTAGTCCAACACTGCCTTGATTTAGATAGGGCCCAATACTGTCTCACAGGCTGGTTACAGGTTTCGGGCCATGATGTCTAGCACTAACACAGAAACTGAATAATAAAATTAACCTGTTTAAATTATACATGGCTACTTTCAAAATAGACACAACGGCAATATCACTGGCATCATTAAATAATAACCAGTACTTCCTTTCAAAGCTGGAATTTGTTATGTATTACACCGTGTACTTATAGACACCATACATGACATAAAATGTGCTCATGCTTCGTTCATTTTCTGCCATCAAGTTACAGTGCATGCATTTCTGACACAGTAAATCCATAAAGTGTTATATGACAAAGGGAAATACACGGATTCATAGTTGTTTTGGTATCCTGCACAAACTGACTGCAGGATGGCTTTTCCAGACCAGCTGAAGGTCTTATCCCCAGACCACAGGGAAACCAGTAACCATGGAGAGCCATCAGTAATCATGGCAAGCCAATTAAGAGGTGTACAGCAAAAGGAGACCAGGCAACACTCACCATTTGCAGCAATAAAAATTTGTATTGGATGCAAAGAGTCAATTTTTCAGTGTTCACACTGCCAAAAGTTAGGCAGTGGAGCAGGTCGCCCAGAGAGCGCACAACCTCCATCTTCAGAAATTTACAGAACCTGGCTGGGCAAGGCCCCAGCCTGGCTCTGGAGCTCTCCCTGCTTTGAGGTGAGGCAGGACAAGGTGACTTTCAAAGGTCCATTCCAATCGTAGTTTTCTGCGATTCTTTTCTTGAGAAGTCTCCAGAGGACAGAGGAGACTCTTTCGCTCAGTCCCTGTCTGGATGTTGACTACGGATTGCCGAAAGGGTATTCATTAGAAAGTTTGATAAGTCAGCAGTATGCACACACCCTACCAGAGCCTCCAACAGAAGATGTCAGTTTTAAGGGCAGAAATTTAGCCACTAATTTGAAATAAATAACCCAAATGTTAAATATGCCATTTATCCTTTAACAATAAGTTAAAAATTACCTTTTCTTTGTTGTGTGTCTCAGCATAACCAACGGAAATATTACTGGTTTTTTTTCTCTGCCAAAAATCTGTCAGCTTATTGATTACAGAACAGGAACTTGCACTTGGCTATACTACCTCCATGACAAAATAAACTTTTTAGTCACATGATAGACAAATAAGCCATAGAAAAAGGAAGAAAGGAATTCAGTCTTTGGAGATATTCCTTTTAAATACAGAGTAAAACTAATTTCTACCTCTACTTCTTTACTAATTTCCAGTAACTTGCTGCAGTCTTTCTCAAATTAATTTAGATAACTCCTGTTAGAACAAAATTGCAAGAAGCTTCAGTTTAAGCATACATTTAAACACATGCTTATCCTTAAGAATAATCTTCAATTCCATGAAGTTATAAGTATATATATACGTGTAATCTTAGGCATTTTCCAATACATTTTCTGAAGGAGTATATTTGTTTCACTTTTATGCACACACATAGTCCCTTCCCCTCCTAAGTCTACTGATCTTACTGACAAAAAGCTGCAAACCATAAACATTTCATGCTGCTACCATTATTTTCATCTGATTCAGTATCTGATGTACTGATGGCTGCTATCGTCCCCTGAAATAGTGCAGTAAAAGGCTACTTGACACAGTAAAAGAATAGAGGATTGACATGAGAAAGCAATTATGTGGGAAATACTGAATTAAGCATTCCCAGGTGGTATATTTATATTGAGAATAAACTGTAAGGGAGCCAAGTGGGAAGTCTGTGAAACTTCCACCATTGTTAAAGGGACACTGTCCCTTAGTCTGGGGCCCCCAAATTGCAAGAGGATTTAACAAAACTGACGGTGAAATACAGAATAACAATTAAAACTTGAAACTAATTTTATTTCTTTAATATGAACATTCATCTCAAGTACTAAAAAATCTAACAGTACTGTAATGCAGGGATATGTGAATCAGAAAATAAAACTGGATAGAGAGAAAAGTCAGGCTGAGTGTTTCACAGTCTGGGCTTTGTGAAATACAGAAAACAAGTACGAGTGATAGATCCCAAAAGAAGTATTTTAAAATTGTTCCCACTGTAATAAACTACATAGTCAGGTCAGCATTTTCTATTTTTTTTTATAAAAAGTACAAGCTTGGTTGACAGCAACCCTTTAAAGAAAAGAGTCTGTTACATTAAATGTCAATGAAAAAGAGTGAGTAACTGCTCAGATATAGCAACCCCAGCAGCAAGAGCAAGGGCAGAAAACAGATAGGGTAGGATCTGCAGATACTCTCAGGACTGTTTACATCATTAGTCTTAAGTTTTATGTAAATAAAAGCCTCATTTTAATAAGAACAGACATTTTACTTCAGTCCTACTTAGCTTTTGGTACAATGAGGTGTAAAAATTAAAAAAATATATAAATCTAGCAATTTTGTACTCACCACCACCAGTCATGTTTAATAGCGTATGCTTTTTCTTTCAGCAAAATTTCTGAAGACCTGAAATGGACTAAATTCATGACATTTTGGTCTTTATTTCAATTATCTAAACTTCAACATGTCTCTGACTCGCAGTTTGGTCCAGTTTCATCCCTCACAGAAACCAGAACTCTCTGAGTTTTTCATTTAAATAAGTTTGCATATTTATCTCTACCTGATGTTTTTAAAATTTAGGCTAAAAAGATATCTTTTCTGGTGCATGTTGCCTCCAATTTGAGCAAGAATCAGGAAGGAGAAACAATGTGAACATAAGAAGTGGAGAGAAAAATCCTCTCTAGACATCTTTAAATCTCTAAATATCTGGGTGAAGTTTCAAACCAGTTATTTCAGCTGAACTCATTCACCCATATTGAGGCAAAACTACTGCAAATTTGAATGGAGATAATGAGAAGTTAAGAATAAATATGGCACGACAAACACATAATGCAAACTGTAACAATGTTACATTACCAGGGAGTTGCGGTGGTTTTGCAAATATTGTAGTGTTTTCATCCTTAAAACAGAAGTTGTTTAACAACAGAGAATGAAATTTGAATAGAAACAAAACCAAACTGACATTACCATAATCTTGGGACTTGATATACTATTTTCAAAAGTTCCATTCAGTTATAGTACACATGCAAAACTTCCCTTTCTTAGTGAAAAGCATGGCTGGGCATGACCTGACTGCACCTCCAACAGCTTGATAATCATTGCACTCCCTTCACACACACACACTAGCAAGCCTACCTGCTGCCTTATATTATCTAGTTTATTCACATACCCAACAGCCAAATGAAATATTTTGTAAAGCCAGTCATCTATTTCACTTGAAAAAAACAGTATGTTGTTAGAAAGATTTGAAATGGTCATTAGAAAAAAGGAAGATGGTTGTGGTGATTAGCCAGAGCCTGGGACAAATTGAGCTGTAGACACCAAGGACATTACTCATGTAAAAGCCTGGGCCCGGCTTCCCTCAGGAATGGGCAAAGTTCCCAGTTCCTTCAGACATCTGTTTGATATTACCAGACTCACTAGGGAAGGATTCAAGAAGTGCAGAGCTGGCTCAGAACATCTTGGCCATGGAGACAAAGTCCAGTTTTCTGGCAAAGGGAGTTTAGGGGGCCAGAGGGGAAAAGGACTTGGAGGGGTCAGCTGGATTCAAGGAGAAATGAGGGATAGAGCAGTTCCAGGGCAGGAAGGATCTCAAAGGTTAGCCTAACACCAAGATGGGGAAAGGAGAGTGCAATCTCAGGAGAATCTAAAGGCAAGCAGAAAGGCATCAGATGGGTTTGGGTGGGAAGGAGCTACAAGAGAGCCGAGCACAGTGGAGGCAGACACTGCCCTTCCTCCCTCCTTCTTTCTTATCTGCACTTTTTCTCAGTCCTCCCCTGTTTGCTTGGAATATGGGATGCTACTCTTGCCAGGATGCCTGATACACCTGCTCTCCCCAGCCCCATCTTCTGGTTCCACCCCTTGCAAGCAGAAGTGGCCTCTTCCTCCCTCTAATGAGCCTACTGTGCACTCTTGGTCCTTCCTCAAGCTCCTGAAGAAATGAGAGAAGAGACCAGGGCCAGAGGCCAGTCTGGACCTGATGCCTACAGTGGAGAGGGAAGACTAGGGATGGGCTGAAAAGGCAAAGTCAAGTGCTGGAGCAGCTTTGCAGCCAGCTTCAGAAAGAATGAGAGTCCCCAGAGAGAGACCTCAGCCCTTCCTTGCAGGGCAGGTGGTGGCCACGCTGCTCAGGATGAAGAAGCCAGTGCTCATTGCTTCAGCTGCAGAGGGTGTGGGCAGACATGGTCCCTCCAGAGGACATCTGAGAGCTGGCACGGGGCTGGAGGAAAAGCAGTGCTGGGCTGGGAGGAAATCTGGTAACGAAAATGGATCTAGTAAGAAAAGCAATTTTAGGGAGTTGCAAGAATGCAGGGGGAAAATGCATCAAGATGTTTATATAAATTCCTGGAATAGATTGGTGAAATGAATTTAAAAAGGGAGACTTTGTCCATGAATAGGAAGATACCTTTCTGACCTATACAGTCTGAATAGATAATTTCAGGGACCAAGAGATAATATGAATAATCATTTCTTCACATGATCCCAGAACTTAGGCGATGCCTAGAGAAAGCACTGTTCTGGGAAATAACCTAGTCAAAAGAACTGCAGGAGAGTGGCAGTGTACCTGAAATGATTTTATTTATAGGAATTGTTTGGCTATTTTGGAGAAGGTTCCTGGATATTTGTTAGTTCAGCACCCACCCTTCTGAGTCACAAATATTGCAGCAGCTAGCTGATTTTGATACCCTTGTGGACCATAGTATAACAGAATTCATAACTGGCTGATTTGTCTAAGCTGGCAACAACAAAATTTGTGGTCTGGAGAAGACATCCAAATTATTAACACAAAATGATTCCCCACAGCCAGGCCTATTTGGGTTTCATCAGCATTCAGAATCACCACCGTAGGCTAAAAGACAAAGAAACCAGTAACACCTGAAGAGGGAAGAACTGAAATGAGCACAACACTGCTTGCTTTCTCCTCCTGCTGGGTAGCTCACAAATTACCGTAAATCATACCATCAGCATATGGCATGTCTGGCAGATTAGTGGTGGCACACACAGAGCTGCACGTACCTGGCCCTTTGGTGCATGAGTTGGTATGTGCTGGCCAGACAGGCTACCCAGCCTGCAGAGCCCAGCTCGAGCCACGCCATGGGCAGCAGGACATGGCTGCTCCCAGCATCTGGCACCAGATATAACGGCACAACGTACCACACAGCTCCCACTGAATGAAAAACTCCGTCAAACTCAGTAGCTGTTTGCATTAGTAAAAGTTGCATATGGCCACTGTGATGTGACCCAGTAATAATATTTGCAGGGAGGTACTGGTGCAAAGGAGAAGAGTGGTAGCACATAGCAAATAATGCAGAGTATCTGCATCTGGTTGAAAGAAAATGCAGCAGCAGAGTCTGCTATCTGCATAATTTTCCCAAACAAGCTATAGGGCTGCACTCAGATTTCAGACAGCAGATCTGGGTCTTCTCTAACCGAAACAAATGGGTGTTTGCCAACTACTTCAAACGAAGTGTTTAAAAATGAGACCGTTAAACAGCTAAGGGAGCTGATGTAATCATATTTTAACCCAATTATCCTTTCTAATATGTATTTGTCAGCATTTAATCCCATCTGCCATTGTGCTGCCCAAGTGCCTAAATTGTACAAGTCCCTCAAGAGTTCTCTGGTCTTGGCTAACCTAACAAATTCTGTGCCATATGCAAATTTTAATTTGCAAATGTTCTCCCTCATTTCCAGACTCTATTAAACAACTGGCCTTATTATGGGCACTCCTCAGTTAATTCTTTGTCACTTTGGAATTTTACCAATTTTTCTGCTTTATTTTCTACCATTTTACCACCCTCTAATCTATGACAGCAATCTACCTCTAAACCTCTGTATACATAGATGCTTTACTAACCACTTTTGAGAGACTTTGAAAAAACACTAAAAAAAAATAAAATAACATAAATGAAACAGTTCCTTTATTCACTCTTATGTTGACACAATAAACAGATGCTACTAAATTTGAGAGTATTTTTTCTTCCCAAAAAATATTCCTATTTCTTCTGGCAGTTCTTTTTATTTCTTCAGATGTTTTATTACTGTCTGTAGTTACTATTTTAGTCCACTTACCTAGGACTTCAATGAAGTCCTCTGGTTCCCAGTTTCTAGGACTATCTTTTATACTTTTTCAATAAATGGGTGCCATATCTACTTTCCAAGCTGATATAAATTCAGGTAATGGCGTATCTTATCTTCTGGCAGAAAATAATCTGTGCCTCAACCGATCTAATTTAATTCAAATGTAACTACAGCCATAGTAGGACAAAAACTCAGCTAAAATAATTACAACAGTATAAAAAGTTATGAACTTTGATACTAAATGACAGTTCTGTTTTTTATGATTTAAGATTAAAAGCCCAAGATTTATTTTTTCTGTAACTGATTCAGCAAGGCTTTTTAAGGCGAAAGATCCTAATTCTCACTTTCACTACTGACTCCTTAATAACACTCTTTCAGGGGCAAAGACCCTTAATGTACATGAAAATCAGTTCCGGCTGAATTACATGTATGCTTGAGTCCTATGTTGAGCTGAAGCTTAGAGGAAAAATAGTGTATATTTCATTTGCACAAAAAGTCTGTTGATACAATCCAAAGTAGAAAACAGTTTTCATCTGGATTAAGCAAATTTCTTCCAGAACAGTAACTTGAATGGTTACTTCGGCTGATGTATATAGGTAGATAAATTTGTTTGAGCATTTAGTCCCTGAATTTCAGAGGCAGACCCATGCTAAGAGTGGAATTTAACATTTGGAGCCACAGGAATGGTTCATTACTATAAATGTCTGCAATACTAATCCAGAGAGATGATGTTCTAGCCAGGATAATAATTAACATTTAACTGACTTGCAAATGTAAAAACCAGGACCCTTAAAATACAGGCATCAACGAATTGAAAGAAACAGGCATCTATTTTTTTTAAACTACTTGAATTCCTCCCTGTAGAGGACTACTGTAGTGCTTAAGGGGAATGACAGCTCATTGCAGTACAGTGAACACTGCAATACAGTTAGTGAATAGAGATTGTACCTTCTGTTGCGCCTGGTATATCTTTTGTGCTCCAAGAGACAGCCAAGTTTACTGTATCTGAATGGGAAAAAAAAAAAAAAAAAGTAGAGGATTCCACCAAGAAGCTCAAATGTGAGTTAAGAGCAACAAAGTGACTGTGGTGTAATCCTTATTGCTTATATATGCCAGAATAATATCAACAATCTTTTTCCAGTACAACCGCCAGCAAACAGGGAATAGTACTAGACTAAACACAGAATGTAAAAGAGCATAGAGAATTGGGGTCTGTGCTAAAAGAAATGTGAAACCCCAATGAATGGGGCAGAATGAATTGCAGACCATTCAGAGCAGCTTTATAGGTTTCCCACGTGGGCACTAACAGCAGAGTTCCATGAGCTTTTGGCAACCGTACAATTTGCAACAACAACAAAAATTTTGCTGAATTATTTAAGCATGAAATCAACATATCTCAGACAAAAATAGCCAATAAGTGTTAAGCAAAGTAACTTAAAAATAAAGCACTGAATCCAAGAAGGAATGCAGTGGCTTTTATTCACGCCACTTGGTATATGCTTGTTTCTCTGGAAATGCAACCTGAAAGTAAGTCAGCATATCCCATGCAGTGTATTGGAGGGAAAATACGGCTGAAGAGGTTTTTGTGTGGTTCATGCCCTAGGGTGGGCTGGGATAGGGAGGAGTTTAAGGGGGGAAACACACCTCCTTCTCCTCTCTCCCTTTTGCTCTGTTTAGCTTTGATTAACTCCTAGTAACATGATCCCTGCAGTCCCTGGTTTTATTTGCTTGTTTAACATTGTTGTTCACAGAACACAAATGCCAGTGGTTTTTCAGGGACAAGAAGTTAGTGTTGCAGGAAATGCATCTTTTCCCTTTCCTCCTGAACTAATTTTCTTCTCAGGTGAAGAAAACAATTGCCTTTTGCTGGCAACTCAAAATTTGTTTTGTTTTGGAATATTTTTCCCCTTTCCCGCATGCTACTATCACAATATAAATATGTAATTTTTTTAGAACTTCTGTTGCACGTGGCATGGCCCTGCACTCAACATGCAGCTCACACAGGGAGGACATGAGAAACTGGGGGTGAGAACAGAGGCTGTAACACATTCGTAGACCTTTCAGGTTCAAAAGTCTACTGCCTGCAATGCATTGCAAGCATCATACATTTTAAATGAGGCAGAAGCACTGCCCAGACCTTCAAAGAACAGAGAGCCAGAACTAACATGAACTATCAAACATGCACAGCATTTGTGGGAGGAAAGGTACAGCAGGTTTGGATCTTTGTTTTAAAAATTAACAAATAAACAATTTTAAAGGAATACTCTTCCAGGAACTGGGAGGAGCACAATTAACCAGGGACCTTTCAGACTTGCCTTTTTCCAGCATTGTGAACCAGGGAGCATTTAGTTCACCATATCTTAAAGGCAACGTAAGCTGGTAGTGAGGCCCAGTGTCAACGCCTGTCCCTCAGAAGTAAAAGGTGGTGACAGCAGACCTTGGGATGTTGAATAAGAAGAGGACGGAATGGCAAAAAAAAAAAAAAAAAAAAAATGAAATGGCTTAGCTTGGTGGCTTTTCTTATTAAGGACTTTGCCATCTTGCAGGGATAGAGGCATTTTCTTCAGAACCATCAGCCTCAGGCCCCTTTTCCTCCATGACAACTCATTTTCCTTCCACAATATCAGTAGCTAGTCTCTCTCTCCTCAGGATAGCTCAACAGGACTGAGAAAGACCCTGAGCACGAGATTTTGCCAAGACTGAGGTGATGGTGATACCTGCTCCTTGTGCTACCGCGCACAGCAGCACTGCGGCTGCTTCCCTTTTGCCTTTGCCACCTCGGGCACTGCTGCTTCTCTGGTCCTGCAGCCAGGAGGCAAGGAGCTCCCAGGCTGCCAGGGGCTCCCCTTTCCACTCCTCTTTCCCCAGGGAAGAAGAAGACCTGAACAACAATTGCTGTATATGTTGGTGGTGACCTATGGCGCCTGTGAGGGGAGTGGGTAGGGAAGAAATTTTGCTAGGGAGAAGACTCGTATCCCAAAGCGAAGAGAATAATCAGTAAATCCTAATGTCCTAAACACAACCCTGTGTTGAAGGTGCTACTGAAGGCAAAGTTCTCCAGAGAGGGATGGTATCTCCTGCCAAGCCTTGCTGAAAAGGTGTCCTGCTGTGGTGGACAGTGTGATCAGTTGTCTGGCATTGTGAAAGCTCACAGCTCATGCTTCATTAGATGTCAACATTAATTGCTTTCAGTAGAGCACACAGAAATGAAGTTCTCTTATCAACATAGCAACTAAGAAATAACAGCAAAGTCTGAATCAGAGAACAAGATGCAGTGAAACTAGCTGCTAAAGGCTTCCAAAGGCAGAAGATTATAATTAAAGACCAAACCATCATTACATTACTTCAGTAATGAAATGAATGAATTTAGAAATTAATGAATACAGTAATTTCTTACCCAGAAAGTATGCTGCTGTAGGAACAAATATTGCATTCAAATGTGAAAATAAACTTCTTTACTGCTCATTCCAAAAATATTTTGGAATTACTGAGACTTAGGATGAGGAATCGGAAAAAAACCATGTTAAACAAATACCACTAATAGGACTAACTTTTCATTAAATTAAGGAAGAGCCTGACATCAGTATATCATATTCCAGTAACTTGACAGAAGAAAAAAAAATATGTCTTCTTTTGGGTATTAAGAAGGTCAGTTTTTTCTACTGCAGCAGATCAAGCATCTCAGCTTTAAAGAATTTTCTTTAAAGAAAATGAAACTACAAGAAAACAGCCCCAAAGCAATTCTATTACATGAAAAAAAAAAAGCAGCAAAACTGCAATGAGGCCTCCATTTTGGGACTAGCAAGCCCCCCCTTTTAGTTAGCTAATTCTCCAGAAGTCCTAGTCAAAAATTTTCTTTATACACACACAACACACATGTACACTTAGACTTACACAATAAATGCTTGGATACGAAACCCTCCACTCCCACAGACTTCACCCTTTAATTCTCTAGGGGGCTATGCATGGAAGGAATCTGTAGTTTTCTACAGTGGCATAAAATTAAGTTAGTGAAAACAAGAGTTTGGCCCTGATGCTTCACTGGAATTTGCTGTTCTACTTTCCAGCTGTGTGAGGCAGTAGGAGTGGGAAACTGCAGAGCAAGAGGCTGCCAGTGCCACTAGTGCTCCTCAGAGTATTCAGGAAGGGTTTCAATTCAGACCACGTAGTAGGAGCTATTGTTTCTACTGTTGTTCTCCTTCTAATCCATGAAGGTTTTCTAATGCGTTGTGGGAGGAGGAGTGTATTGAAATAAGAAGAGGAAACTAAGGGCATGAGAAAGATTATGCAAGTGCTTCATGAGGGGTTTCAGTATGTAGCTATTTCCTTTGTAGTTGCAAACCAAAAAAACCTTATACCTGAATTTTACGTGTTACCCCAAACCCCCTGAGATTTTCTATTAGTTGCTCCTATGATATTTTTTAAACTTATACCACTTCTTAAAATTCCATTTGGGATGTACTTCACCAGCATTCACAGAAGCTATAGTGGGACCAGTGCTATACTGGATAATATGACACAATGTATTGATGTAATTTCACTGGAGGGTAAGGAACTGCAGTTGCAGAATCAGCCCGCTCTCTCCTAAGACGACAACAGAGGTGGAGGTTCTAGGTTGATTAATAGGGTCGCAGCCCTCATGTGCAAATCAAATTGCTAGAAAAGTTATAATCTGAACCACATATACTTTCTCAGCTACTGTATGATTTGTATACAGTTTTAAATTTTCAGTTTAGAAAGGTAAATAAAAAGAAATTCGCTTTATTTTAACTTAAAAGCTATTCTTCCAAGAACAGCTTCTCACAGTTACTTGAGAATCTGGTTTCCTCCTGCTGTGCAAGAATAACCTTCTATCTGATTTCAAGAGACTATAATGGAAGTTGATTGCTTTTATTAATTTTCACCATCACTTTCCATTGCTGCTTTTCATTAAGAATTGATCTGTTTGGGGCTTTTTTGTTTCTGACATCCAGGCCACAACAACTTACTAGCAGCAACCTATTTGCCTATACGAGAGGACTTCTCCCAGTTTGCCCTTTTGGGGTATCCATCACCAATGATCTAGGTCAGAGGCTCTTTTGGAAGTGCGATCTAGTGCCCACAATTCTACAATGCCTTGTAAAGTATTCTAATCTTTTTCAGAATTATTTTCCCTATCTACGCTCAGTGCCACTTTCCAGGGGATTTTAAACTAACATTTAAACTTATAAATCTAGTTTAGCAAAATAGATTTTGAAAGCTGTAAAATGACAGCAAACAGAGTCTACCGTAAAATGGTCATTTAATCACTCTCTCCTAGGAAAATGACCAGGCATCCTAGACACTGCTTATCAGGATAAACATCAGTATTATATCAACATCAGTATAACAAAGAAAAGATGAACAAAACAACTGTCAGCATTTTTTGAATCAACTGATAGATTGGCAGCTGCATGCTGAATTGTACATCTCATACTCACTGAAGAAGAAGGGGTGACTCAGTAGATACGGCTCCACATATGCAGAACTTTTTGTCTTGTATATGGAAGGCACAGCTGCACGCCGTAAGAGCCTGCCTGCAAAAGCCAAGTCCCACTTTGCAGGTAAAACCACCTGACAGGACCAAGACCTCTAACAGCCACCTCTGCACTCTAACCTGAAAAGGTATAATTCCCCTTTTAGCACACAATGGTGAAACTATATAGCAAAGCAAAGTGTAGAATATAAGTGCTAGACTGCATATACAGGTATACAACCTAGCCTGAAAATCAATCTCCTAAATTATTTTATGATTGTTACTTAAATAAGTGGAGCCAAAAGTACACATTCATGTTTTCAGACTTGTGAATTTAAAATACAAATTTACCTGCGCATGTAAAATCAGATGTAGTCTAAGAAAAAAATACTTAGACATGATTGTCTTTACTTTGGCATATCCAACCATAAAATAAAGATTCTAAGGGATTACATCGAAAAGCTCATTTGAAAATGGGTTAGTCCTTTTCTCTGAATTTTAATTTCAGTCTATTTGGTATGGGTTTGGTAGGCT
Organism: Falco peregrinus; assembly: GCF_023634155.1. Taxonomy (NCBI): domain Eukaryota; kingdom Metazoa; phylum Chordata; class Aves; order Falconiformes; family Falconidae; genus Falco; species Falco peregrinus. Next base: position 720,789 of record NC_073730.1, read on the forward strand.
TAGTGCTACATTCAAGGAAGATAAAAGAATGAGGTCTTCTTCTGTGTCACTTATTCCCTGCTTGGGATACACAGTGCAGAGAGAAACAATCAGAGCTGTGCTGCTCACAGAAATCAGGAAAAAGAATCATCTCTGCAATAAGTGTTCAAAACTAGATTGTTCTTGTTCTCAGCCATACCTCGTTTTAATCTATTTGTATTGTCCTATCTGTTTGCATTTGGATTTTCATCTCTTTAAATAATTCCCTAAAACTACTGGGTGCCCAAATTCTAGGCCCCCAATTGTCATTATTTTTTTTTCCATTTGAAAAGCTCAGCTTTCCAGTGTGGCGTGGGATGCCTTGGTTTAGTAAAGCCTATTTAGTCTGAGCTTGCAAGGCCTCTGCAAAAGAACGCTCATGGGTTCATTAGGAGAGGTGTGGAGGTGTTTTAGGAACTCAGCAGTACAGCTTTTATTTTCACCTTGCAAATGCAAGCAGGCTACCAGGAAGGCAATAAGCCTGTGGATCTGGAAGTGATCATTCTTTTGGTCTGATCTAAAGGTGCACAGTTTGGCTGAACCATGAGCACATTTAAAGGCCTGCCTTTTTTTTTTTTCTTTGTGTTTTTGTTTTTTTGTTAAGGTGAGAGGTTTGCTGAAATATACATTGTGATCCTAAGATCATCTTTTTCTATATCACTGAGCCAGTCTGAAAATTGCTGTGCAGTATATGCAGTAAGTAGATTAGAGAAGTTCTTTTAGCACTTTGAAGAAGAAGAAATAACATCGTGGTGGACTTCCTTCTACACTTGCATGGAAACGGATGGCGGTGCAGAGTAGTATCTCTTTGACTGACATAAAATAGCTGAAATCATGTGGCTAAGAGTTTCTGGCTTTGCTCTGCCCCTTGGGTTACTGTATAGAGAGCACTCACTGTTTAAGTCTTGATCTCTCCATCCACAAAATGTGAAAGACAAATTATCTGGCTCGCAGTGATGCTGGGAGATTACGTAATGTTTGCACAGCTATTTTAAAATATGAAGCACTGTGAATTATACAGTATAATTGCTGAGAGTGAAGACTTATCCTCTCTAAAGAAAATGAGAATGACAAATTCTAAAGAATATTATTTTGGAGAGCGTCTGTGACTGCCTTAATCTACACTATTTATCTATTTGCTAATTAAAATTATTTTAGTCTGTTAGAACTGATCAGAACAATTTACATGAAAAAGGCACCTGACTGTAGTTGCCACTGAAGTGTACTCAACCCGATGAGATAATCATTAAAAAGTTAGCACTGCACTTTCAAAAGGTCCTCTCTTTTCCACCCCATGTCTTTATAAGCTACTTAGTCAATAATTTAATTCTTTCTGTGTCTGTGTTTCAAGTTGGTTAAATCTGGGCTTCTAAGTGGTGCTTTCCTTCCAAGGGATTCATTTACTGAGGAATCCTCTTCACTATGATTTAGTCTTTCATCTTGCATGGATGCTGCTTTAGTCATCACTAATTCACACCGCACATCACAAGCTACATCAACATCTGCATCTGCTGGATGGAAAGTTTTCATTTCTTCCCCTTTAAGAATATCTGTCATTCTGCAGTCCCAGTCATCAGTTCCTAACAACCTTCCCAGCTGTACAAAAATGCATTCTGAATAAACATTGGAAGGAAGGAAGCATAAATATTTAACAGCATTCACAGTCAAGGTAGGTTATTAAGCACTCTGCATTTCAGAAGCACACTCAAGACAGTCTTCCAATGAAGTATTACAAGCGAGACTCCAAGTGTTTTTTAATCTAAGTAAGCTTTTGCTTTGGAAGAGGCTATTAGTGCCTGGATATGAGAAGAAAAGATTGTGGACAGGCATAACGTTTTTGCAATTTCATTTTGTCTGGTTTTGTGATTATATTCTGCATACCTGAGTCTTTGTTACTTGGAATTCTGAGCATGCCTGAAATGGACACTGTAACAGAAGTTAAAATGAGAAATGAATGACTTCCTCCCTGTGGAGATAGTTAATGCTTATCCCATAGGTCCAAACTGTAAGTGATTTGGTCATCTGAAAGACAGCTTGGTTCCCTCATTCTCCATATGGAAGATGTTTAATACTATACTGTAGTAATATAAAAACTACGGAGGGAAGCATTAAGAGGGAGAGTAAATTGCTTTTATTCTCTCTTAACGCCTTTGCAAGAACTTCAACAGTTTCTCCAATAATGTCAAAGTAACGGCCCAATTATCAATAGGGCAGAACTGAAGTGTAATATGGAAACAGTATTGGAAGCCCAGTCTAAGGAACTTTCAAAAATCATATTTTTAACCATGACACCCAACAGCTGCTTGTCAGAACTCATAATTTATTTTAGTTTGAATTCTAAAGTTTCTAGTTTTTCTTAGCAGGCTGACTTCAAACTAACTTCAGCAAACTAATCTAAATTAGGTCCAAGTATATTCCTTCATTGAAAAAGCAGCACACACGTGTGTAATTCTTCTCGTATTTATAGCAACACCAGCTATCTGCTACAAACTGGCTTTGTATAAACATATATCATAAACTGATCTTTGCAATCACTGTTCTAATCTATGCTTCTAATCTATGGCCTATTTAATTTCTGGAATTCTTATGCTCTAGGCTGCTGGAAGTCAGGAAATCCTTGCTCCAGCACTCCTACACCTGTGCAGAGCTCCACTGCATCCACACACAGTCCAGCTGTGGCTTCTGGCACGTGTCTGCACTGGCAGAGCCAGTTCTTCAGATTATGAAAGATGTAGATTAGCAAGATTTTTCCAGTGATGTCAGTAGAACACTTTTGGTGTTGGAGTTTGGCAGGGTAACATTCCATATTAAAACATGGATTTTTGACTAGACATTGGCTTAAACTTAATCTCTTTTCCAAACAGTCCCAATCACTGTAAAAATACTGAAAAAATGACTTAAACAGTAGATTTATTTTATAGCGATCAAACATGACCAAATAAATTTTCCTATCTGAATTTCTTTCAGTTTAACTTAACGTGAGATTTGCCATACAGCAGGGGGACACAACTCCTGAAAATGCAGAATCTGAAGATGGTATCTACAGAGCATCCCATATAGCTCATCCACAGGAATCTGCTGTACCCATAACCAGCAAATCCATTCTGCACAATGTTTTTTTCCAAATAAGACTAAATCTTGGCATACATAGTCTTTTTGACCACAAGTTATACCGAAGCATACAAAACCAAAGTACATACCCACACTAAACAGACTAAAGTCTAGAACCAGAGACAGTACAGTCATCCTGACTGTACATTTATGAACCTTAGTAGAGTAGGAATTATCTTGTACATGCAAAAAATGTCACACATTAGCCAAAAAAGCAGACACATTCAGCACTGAGAACTCAGTATTTAAGGAAATCCTGTCATCTAATATAGCAGCTCTAACTACAGGGCAATGAAAGATCAGGCATCAGAATAACCAAGCGTGTCAGTTCAGACTGTAATGATAAGCTCCTGACAGAAAAGGATGAAAATCAGATAACTCATACTTCTGAATTTCCTTGAGGTATAAATGTACAGGCTTAAATGTGGAAATGTATAGTAAAGCTTCAGCTTTGAGGGTTTTTTTATAACGGACATCCATATCACCGCTTAAACTCAATTATTTGAGAGAGTAATTTAGAATATAAAATGTCTTTTGCCATCAGCATTTATGTGCAAATGCTTGAGGTTTTTTTATACGTCACACAGTAGTACAAAACTGATTTCTGAGGGGAAAAAAGAGCAGGAAAAGAGTATACTTACTGCCTTTAAGAAAAATACTTAGAAGAATATGAGCATAACTAATGTATGATTTGTAGTATGTCAGTATTAAATGGATTAATCTGGTTTATAGCAAGCCAAATTTGGGACTGCACAATCCTAAAATTTTACAGTCTGTAATGGCTCTACAAGCAGTACTAGGCAGCACAAAAGTTGCCCGGCAACATTAATGCTGAAAACAATATAGTAAGATGTGGAAGTTTCAAACTTTCTAGAAAAAATTTAATTTTGTGTTGATGAAATGCAGTTAAATAAATGGTTTTTATTTGTAAACTAGTCTCATATGACCTAAATGTACACACATTTGAAAATCTTGTTTATCCTGATTTTTTATAAGTATCTTGTTCCATTTCAGCGTAATCTTTTAAATGTGTTACAGCAACAAGAACTCATATGTCACATATATTCAACATCTTCAATGTGATGAGCTAACTAGTGCATTGGCATAAATTGCATTTCCCTGCTTTGAGACTAGGTACATTATTTTTGTCTAATCCTCTATTTTACACCAAATCCTTCTGATGAGTCTTAGAATTTCAGAGCAAAGAACAACATAATTTTATAATTCCAAATGGGGACTTGTAAGTGGGCTATATCATTGCCTGCAACTACCAGACAGAGACACATAGCCTGCAGGCACACATAAAGTGTACAGTAAAACTGACTTGATGTGTCTCCAGCTCTAGTGGCATATATTATAGGCAAGACAAGACAGCTGAAGAATACTTACATATCTTACAGTATCGAACAATACTTACATCCAAAAATGAAAAATATGCAAAAGATGAAATCCTGGTCCAGCTAAACTCAAGGGATGTTTTGTGGCTGACTTCAGTAGGATAAGAAAATGCATGTATCCTGTCGTGTTAGGACATGCCAGAAGGTAATGCCTTTCTCACTGTGCCCTTGCAGGCACACGGTTGGCAGCTATAGAAATGTAGCACATGCTATACTGCAACCTCAGTGATGCTTTCCACGTGTGCTTGCAACGTCCAACACCATACACAGAGTGTTACTGCGAGATCAGATTGTAACCCACACACGTTCTGCTTCCAGCGTGTCAGCAACAGGGCAGTTTGGCCTTCAGCGAAGGCTATAGTTACCTCATCTGGTTGCTAAGCCAGTGACACTGAGATCCATACAAACGTCTTCACTGCAGCTGCCGCTCAGCCTGTTCAGCTAAGCTAGGGCAGGTCACCTCCTGAGCCACACTGTTGAAGTCTAACAGACATAGCCACATTCCCTGTTAACAAGTGGTCAAAAAAAAAAAAAAAAAGAGAGAGAGAAATAAAAATAAAAATAAAAAAGTCTTTTGATACTAAGTGGCAAAGCTTATAATCATTGTTAAAAGTAGGTGAAACAATATGAGGAAAAAAAAAAGCTCTTTAGAGAACAAACACCGAAATTATTTTATGCGGTGCACATGTAAGTCCTTACCCTGGAGCTGGCAGTCTGGTGCCAGTAACAAGCCAGGCTGGACTGTCAGGTGGGCTGTGGCAGTGCATGGGGAGCTCTGGGTGCTCTGGGGGAGATTTCTTTGTTCTAAGACTCATCTACATTTTCCTTTTGTCATAAGGACATCTTGAAGGAGTCTTTTTAAACATTTCCAGGAGAACTGCTTTTAGGAAACATCATTTAACTTACAGCTAAATCAACATTAATAGTGTCATAAAACCATTTGCTAGTTGCATATTTGTTCCTTCAGAGAAAAAAAATAGAGCTAATTCTAGGTTGCAAAAAACTACCTTGCACCAAAACACAATTCATAAGATGAACTGCAGAATAAACCCAGGAATGGCTGAACAGGAATAGTTAAGCAACCTCAGGGTTTCATAGGCAGTTGTTCCACAGAGAATCCACGGTGTTCATAAACATAACTGCGAATGCAGGGCTTGTTACAAGTATGTTTTATATAAGGCATGTAAAAAATGCTATCATTATGCATGGATGGATAGAAAGTATAAATTAAATATTTCAAAAAAGGATCAGAGGGTTCTCTTCCACAGCTACACCAGAAACTGAAGTCAGCTGGAAAATTAGTTCTGCTGTCCTTGGAATTTCTAAACTATGAGGAGAGGCATTTTAAGGCAAATAGATGCTAACATAGCAGCCTGCTTATATTCAAGAAACTCCATCTTGCCAAGAGAAAAATTATGTTAAGTATCTATACCCAAATGTGCTTTTTTAGTTCAGAACCACGAATCTTTCTCCAAATGAAAGCCAAATGTAGATAATGCCTCAGGACTGGTTTAGTTGTGTTATGCTCCTCAAACACAAAGAGGAAAACTAAAATTTCAGTCTGAATGGATTTTGTTTAAGATTAAAGACTACAGTGTCTTCATGTGACAGGACACCATGCATCTTCTACTGTACATTTCTCCATCTTGAATTATTTTGTACACTTTCCACAGCCAACAAACAAGGAAACTCCCAACAAAACCTGTAATAGATGAAGCATAGGACTTTAACATTCTTCCTATGTTTTAATAACTAAGGACACTGTAACAATACTATAAACTAAACTCGATCTAAAAGAGCACACCCCTAGATGGAACAGAAGGGAAAAAAATGTCTGTGAAGCTTGCCAAGGCTTACTATGCATGAAGCCATTTTTATTCTTTTTATATAGCATAGTCTATTCAAGTTCAAATTTTTTCTCAAAGAGCATTTGGAATGTCATAGCTAGTACAAAAAGATGTTCTAGAATCTGTGGCCTTCTAAACTACATCCCATCATTTGAGTGAAAGAAGGAAAGAAAGTAGTTCAACTCATACTTACATAATTTTATCACTATGATCTAAATACTTCGTGAAGTGCTTCAGCTTTCTGTAAGTCAACCCAGCAAAATGTAAGAAGTACCCTCCACAGGCTGCATGATCACCTTCACCATGCTTGCCACAAGGAACTACTCCATGGAAAGTTAGGGCTTTATTTTGTACAAAATTTCTCTTACAAATTGTCCAGTTTAAATAGGATTTAAAAGCTGTTCTGCCTTGATATGTAAATTGAAAAATCAGGTGCCAGCTCTTGGCCAACATAATTATCCTTTTCTTTCTTTAAAGTATTGCAGCAGGGCATACAAAGTTCTAAGGCCTGCCAACTAAAAGTGGAGTAATTGGCTGATGGTGGTGATAACTGCAGGACTTTTACAGAATTCAGAATTAGCTTCTCTACTGATGAGGACTGCTAGAGGTAAGAAGCACAACTGAGGCATGTGCTGGCCAATTTGTTGATGTACTTTGAAACAGCCTCATGTTTCGGGTTCATGGAAGCCTCCCTCCAGAGGGCACAGAAAGAGACTCATACTTGATGAACATCCTAATTTATTTCCATCTGATACTGAACAAACTTGTCCTTTCTAGTCTTTCAAATTTAGCAACGTCTTTCTCTTCTTTTGGATTCAGAATGCATTTCTGTTTTCTACACCGTGATATCCCATATAGGTCTGGATGAAATATGAAGTGGGACTCTAAGGTTCAAATGTTCAGTGGCTCACACTGGAAACGAACATTGTGATGACTCCCTGGTTACACTTCCATTTATGCACCTACTTGTTTTAATTCATTTAATATGTGCCACGTCAATTAGATTTTTGAAACTTTTGCATCTTTCTTAGGTGAAAGCTTTATAAAATAGATTAACGCTATTATTAATACAATCTTGCAAATAAATTGCTCAGATACAAACTTACTTCTCTGATCTTCTGTTAAGAAATATTATTTAAAATACCACTGTTTCATCCTGCGTTATAGTCATATAGGCCATTTCAATATTTCCCCTGTGTCTGAAGTCATGTTGACAAGACCTATAATTAATTGACTTACGTAATTTAATATTTTAAACAATGAGACAAAGTAAGATATTTTTTTCCCAGACCTCTGGAACTTTCAGTTTTCCAAGACTTTTTAAAAAGAAATGTTAACAGTCCAAAATCCTCATGAGGCACACCTCCTAAAACTCTTCCTCTGAAACACTTGGGTGAAGTTTCCGTACCTGTTGATTTAGGTGATGCTGTTTAAAAATGCTCCTGAATAACCACAAGAATGGAAAATATTTCATCAGTCTATTTCGTGAATACATCATCTACCTCTTTCCTAGTTACAGAATAGAAATATTTATTGAACACATCTGCTCCCCCCTGGAGTAAGTACGTTACCTTTTCATCTACTAATTGTAGGTAATTGCTTTGTTCCTTTAATCTTGATATATTACCGTTGTCTAATGACCATAGACTTTTTTCTAGTTTTTTTGCTTCCCTTATAAACTTTCTACTAGTTCTACTTTTTTTATTTGCTGAATTATCCCTCTTCTGGATTTAAATACTTCCCTCCTACCGCATATGTTTTGTTTTAAATTGGTATAAAGTTTTCTTTCCTAACTTTGAGGTTTTAGGTGTAGGGATAAAAAAGTAAAATCTTGCCAACTACTTCCCAAGAATGATCAATATTTATATTTTCCCCTTATGACTTAACTTATAATCAATTACAGATTTATGAACATTAGGTAGGATTTTATTTTACTGATATATATCTCAAGTAATCATTTCATAATCAGAACAGCCACCAATATTTAGTTCCAAGATCAGTTTCTACATAAGCATTAAGGTGAGGATTACTATGGATTTCCCAAGGAAGATTTAATGGTTATCAAGTCAGGAAATTGATCTTTATAATTTATAATCTTTGAAAGAAATTCCAACATTCTCTGGAACAGAGCTTTGAGTGTCTGAAGGTCCATGATGGTCCAAACATAAACATTTCACACTATGCTCACAAGCAGGTTTCTCTGATCCTGCTCTTTTTTTATGTTCATGTTTGCCACAGATCCACAAAATCACACGTGCTTCCAGCAAGAGCACTCTGACAGCTAATCCATGCGTGCTCAGGAAAGTATTTCCCAGCTAATGAAGAATCTGAACCCCATTGTCAAATAGCCGGTTCTAATCATACAGATTTTATTGCTAGCAAACAAGTTGAATGTATGCCCACAAATGACTGTCTCAAAGTTGTGTTATCACCCACATTCATAACAAAGAATCACTCCTCATCTATCATGATGCCTTCAGCAGTTTTGTTCCTAATATTTTTTTTACCACTACTTATTTTCTCTGCCTCCCCAAGTACATTTTCTTGTAATTAGCTTAATAGGCACCTGGTTAGCCTAGAATGACAGTCCTTTAGAACAGGCATTTTCAAAATGTATGTCGCATACCATGAATGACATACAAATCACTTGAAAATTTTCTTTCTGTTCTGGGGCAAGGAGGAACCAGGACTGCTGCTGCTGCTGCCCTGCACAAAAGCATCTCATGGCTGCAGGGCCGAGCCTGGGAGAAGGCAACATACAGCTCTGAGGATAAAGGGCATGTTTCTACTCTTATGTAAAAGCAGGAAAGAAAATTTGGTATATATCTTGCAGATCCCAGCCACCGCCCCATTGCTGGCCATCAACATTGAGCTGTGACTGGAAATAAAGGCTCTCACTCGCTAGGCAGCCCCCCTCCAAAAAGCCTTGTTTGCACGTAACTCGCCTCCTTTTGTCAATCCCACACAAATAAGTTACTTACTGAAAGTTTTTTAGGAAAATGGTTAGAATGGGGATTAAAATTATTTCACTAACAGTTACAGCTGCCTAAAACCTTGAAAACTTAGGCCATTAACTTTGCTGGGCTTCAGTTAACCTATCCATGTAAAAACGTTTTCCTGGCTTTGTGAAATTTGTTAGTATCTGTGAATCAAAACTGATGGTAAGCATACTTTCTTTCAACTAGGGTAAGTATCCAATTATTGCAAACTTTCGATAAAGCGTATCGTTCTTTTCCATCCAGACCATAGACTAAGAATGCCAGATTTTTTTTTATTTTTTTTTTGAGACAACTACCCTTGCTTTTAGAGCAAGGAAAATTTTATAAGGACACTCTTTCCCAAAAGCTTGTCCCAATGGAAACTCTAAAGATTTTGAACACTTCTCATTTGTAACTGAAACTGGAAGAAAGTGGATGGTTCCTAGTGAAACTCCATGTTGTGTTGCTCCTTTGGTGATATTAGCGCTGAACTACATCCATTTTATTACTACAGTCTGTGTGTGTACTTTCCAGTGACCCATACGACATCTAGGTCTGCTGCAAGGCATACAGCAATTCCAGATCTTATCAAATATGTATATCTTCATTTTCACTCTGGAAACTCAGGTTCACATCTGAATATTTCACAGAAATATGCACTTTCAACCATGGCTGCAGGCTAGTGTTCCCTTGTGTAAGTCATCCATTTTTAGAACTAAATGTACAGTTATGCAGCTCAAGTCATGCAGAAGATCCATGGAATTTGTGCATATTGCTCATGCAAGGGCTTTTTTTTTTTTTTTTTCTTAAAGCATTTATTTGTACATAAATAGATCTGAAATGCAGATAAATAACTGTGTTCAGATAATCAAGGACTGTAAAAGACACGATGTCAAAGGACATTTTCCTTGGGTGGCTGAAAGTCAGTATTGTACATAAAGCTAAATTACAGAAGGCTTTTATTAATCAGTAAATTGCAGTATTTCTTCAGTTACCAAGGTGCTTGGCAAACATTTCTCACATTAGGCAATTAAAATGGCAATAGTACAGTTGTCTGGTAACTTTGGAAACACTTAACTTAAAAATTACAAATTAAAATGAAGACTAGAAATAATTATCTTTTGTTACTTTTGGCTTCTGGACTCGCAATCAGAAATCAAGGATGCATTGCATCAAGGTCTGCCTAAGGGTCACTGAGGAAAGTGACTTAAACTAACAATTGCATGCCAGGAGCCTCTACATCCAAATGAAAAAGGACACCAGAGCATTTGTTTATGAAATTGGGGGATTTAAACTGTTTAACAAGCATTACAGTCTCAACATGCCCTCTTTAATGATATTTGAAGGAATAAAGCTGTGCTGTAGCCCTGTGTCTAGCAGAGAGCACCCTGACAATATCCAAACCAAGTCAAATTTTCAATTGTAATGTGGACTATTCTAAGTATCAGTAAGAGGAAGAATCCTGTATTAACAACACGGTTGTTAATTATTGATGCCAAGGATATACCTAACATAAATAGACGAATGAGTGCAGGAAATTACTCCCTTTTTTGTACAGCCTCTAACCTAAGCATGTTTTGAAGTTCTGGCAAGTCCTGCTTCCCTAAGAGAACCTTTCAAGGTCCTTGGCTTTGACAGCTTTGCTTACAGAGCCCTCACCCAGTAGCTCATTCATTCCCTTCTGATGATATCCAAGAGTTTCTGAAGTGTGTTGGAATTCCAGTAAATAATGACAATGTAGTTTTGTGTCACTTGGAAAATTGTTTAAGGTAATTACCCTCAAGAAGCTAGGCATTTAACTGAATCCCTTGAGCAGGCTTTCTTCGTTGATTTTAGAGTCAACTCCTTTATTTGGGTGGTTTAGTTTTGAAAAATACTGATCACAGTGGGAGTACCTGGTGTTTACTCGTTTTGAAAGTGGGGACAGTGATTAGAATGTATAAATTTAGCTGCCTATTTTTGAAAATCTTCCACATGAGCCTAAAATTTATGTCATATCTCTCCTGAGAGTTTGCTTTTTCACATTTCTACTAATGCCTTCTATTTCCTTCTGGCCTGAAAAAATAAGAACGGCTGCTCTTTGCAACTAGCAGTTTTATCTTTGCATTAATTGGAAACTGAAAAGAAAAAAAGAAGAACGAGCCTTAAAATGATCCTTTCTCCTACTAGTAAAACTGTTCTAGATCAAGTTTTGAGCCAAGAGTCCTGTTTTATCCTACCCAGGTTATCCTTTTTAAAAACCAGCTCAGACAAGTTGGAATGTTCAGTGGCCCAGGCCACCAGAACTTCCCAGAACACAAGATAATTTATCCAGCACTTGGAGGGAGCCTCACAGAGGGGTCTACTATGACTCTGATTCATGTTAGCAGTTGATTGACTGAAGCTGTCAGACTCAAAATCTCTCTGCCTGGAGCCGCTGCCTGGCTCAGGGAACTCAGAAAGATGGGCAGGCAAATGGGCACGAGTCAGGCGGCGTGTGTGGCTACTTCCACTGCGAACAGACATTTCCTTTGCAGCTCCTGCATCTCTCCTGCAGCATCATTAGCTCTTTACAGACAACTCTTAGATGGTTTTAATTTTCACTCTGGTATTTTCCCTGTCATGCCATGTGCAGTACTTTATTTGCTTCCTATTCAGACTGAGCACTCAAATTCTCTTACTCCCAGCTGTTTATCTCTTTCCAGCAGGAGATTCCTGTGGATGTCTTCCCCCTGCTTAGGTGCTGCTTCTTTTGTGTTGGTTAACTGAAAGCCTTCACCTCAAGGTGAGTTTTTCCCCTTCCATTTACTTTTAGGCCTGTGTAACCCCAACACAAGTGTAAAAGGGAAATGTAAAACCAGATCTGAGCTGGTTTTAAGACTGTTGAGAGGTGTAGTTGGCTGGTGCTCAGTTTGTGCTGAACAGCTCACTGTAGCTCAGTAAAGACTTATGTCTGTGTTTCTGTTTATATGGCTGGAGTTGAGCATAGAGTATACTTTTTAACTTAAAATCATACATGAACACAATACAAACACTTTTTAGCTTGTAGAAAAATAAGTCATAAAATGAACTCCCAAGAGATGTGGAAACCTATGTTATCAGTCTTTTCTCTACTAGATGTAAAGCACACCAATGCAAATGTTGCTCATGGAAGTTATAGTTTCATATCTTAGCAAATACATGCTTCCTGTAGATGATCTGGAGCATATTCAGCATCATATTCACTCAATACACCTATTTTACACAGGAATCAGCCACATGACGAGAGAAAAGTAAAAAAACAAAAAAACCCCCAAAAAAACCATAAATCAGCAGGATCTACCTCAACTCCAAAGCAGTTTTTTTCTGCTTGTATATGTGGGGAAAAAGGATGATTGGACTTGTAAATCCAAGACACCATCTATCTGACAACCAGATTGTCATGCTTAATGCATAGGACCCTGCATACTCCTGTATTCAACACACAAAACAACTTTCACAGCACATTCTATGCCAGGTTTCAACACTTAACACAGAGGAGCAAAAGTTATGGATGATTTATGTTGTAGTCTTTTTTGCTATGGTCCAGTGCCACTTCGTGCTGCCCTGCCCCATGAAATCATCTGCCCCAGTCACACTCTGACTTCTACCAGTCAGGGTCATGTCAGAGTCACACCAGCTCCTGGCAGCCAGACTGTAATCCCCAGGATGCTACACCTGGAATCAGAGTGACCATAACAGCAGCAACACACACACACACACGTGTATGGGTACATACATGTAAGCATACATACAGACTTGTACACACATACATATTTATATATATTATTTATTACTGCATATTTAAAGACTTTTAATATAGAGCTAAAAAATCTGTTCCTTATTAATAGGAATTTGCCTCAAACTCTGCTTAATCTTGGGGCAGAAACATGAAAAAATGGCACAACCCCGTGACTTTTGCTAATCACACTTTAGGACAGCCTCCTAGAGACATGCTGGCCTGGCAGGAAGAACTGTGCCACACCTAGAGAGGATTATGTAGGTCATCTCAGGGAACAAGCCCACTCAAAACTTCTCAATTTGTCTTTGGAGCAGGTTGTGCAGCGCAGCCCCCTCTGATTTCACCCATGCTAAACAGGGACTCCACTAAGAATTCCTGACACATACATATCTGTCCTGAAACTACCCACAATAGGGATTAAAAAGATATACAATTTAACCTCGATTCATAATCCCGCTTAAATCAAGAGCAAAATAAATCACTAAGAGCAATGACAGTACTGTTCTGGGTGCTCTGCATGTGACCCTGGCAGATCCCTTTGGAAGTACCGTAAGGACCACCACATTTGCTAAAGGAACATGCTGCATTTCCACTGAGTGCTGCCTGCTTTTTGTGCTTCAGGATGCAAACTGTGGTATGGTTAGCAATCACAGATGCATTGAGCTGACTTTTTCAAAGAAATAAATGACTTACTAGAGTAAGTTAACTAAATCCCAGATATATTCCCATTCCCAGGGTGTATCTCTTTGGAGATACCCTCAACAGCTTCAGCAACTGCTGCTTACTCACAGAACCTATCCTTCTTTCTGCTTTTTAATTACTAGTATTAGCAGATTTTTGAATTCCCAGTTCTAGGTGCCAGCTATGTCAGGGTGCTCTATAACCAGGAGGCTGCATTTGCTGGGTAAATTGACAAAAAATGTGGCAAGCGTTTAACAGCTGGACTTCCAGCCTTTGGGGGCATCTTAACACTTGCAGTTTACTGGGCACTTATGGTCAGTTTATGTCCTTAATCAGGTCAAAGCTATCAAAGCATAGGATTTTGTTTTCAAACAGTGAACTCCTTCTCCCGCTTTTGTGAGGAGACAAGATTTCTGTAGCATCCATCCAGACCAACACTGAGCCATAAAGCTATCCCAGTAACTGGCACAACAGCATCTCTATCCAAACAAAGTGAGGACTAGCCTGCTGTGCAATGCAGACACTGGGTACCACTCCCCATCATGCTGAAATCAGTTCACACTCTTAACTCAGTCTTTATGGGTGTCCCCTCTTTGTTTTGAATAAAGTGCATTGTCTTTGGTGGAGGAAATAACTGGAATACTATTCCCTTCTAGAAATCCATGGCTCTGGAAAAAATAACCTTTTTTTTTTTTTTTTTTTTTTCTTTTTAAGGAAGATCCTAATCCCATTATAAGGTCTGATACAGCTGCAAGAGAGAGAAACTGGGTAGCCATTTAAAAAATTTAGGTTGGTTATAATAGCCTAAGCTAATCTATTTCTTATTCACTGTATTTCCAAATTCCTTTCCTAACACATTGCCTACAGAATTTCATGGCAAATTATTATTTCTTTAAACAACATTATATGTTAGCAATAACCAGGGTGTTCAGATCTGCACTTTCAGAACATTTGAAGGCATGTTCAGAGATGAGGTTTTTCACCATGTGTGTGGGGGATGGGTGCAAAGGTTATATTGATCAGATTTATTCATAGAAATAATTTCTTAGAAATTGGATGTTTAAGCCAACTTTTATAGTGTCTAGGAACTATAAAAAAAAACCCCACCCAAACTCAGAAAATCTTTCTCATTTCCTAATCCACACTCTGATCGTCTAGCCAGTAGACTGATCCAGCCGTGCTCTATTTTTATGCTGTGATAGTAAATGGAAAGGAGCATTTGCATCACTCCGTGCTAGCTGCAATCACACAGCTGTAACCACTTTGACTTGGCTGGGATGAGACAGAGATTTCTCGTGTGCCACAGTGACTGCAAAAATGCTTTTCTAATACAACACTGTGCTATATAGGCACCTGGACGAAGATGGCGCAAGATATTGCCACTCGGACTCGCTAAGACTTTACGCCAATTGTGATGAGTTCAGAGTAGCTTGCTGCTCTGCGTGAATGCTCTGGGTTTGGCTGGGATAGAGTTAATTTTCTTCCTAGGAGCTGGTGCAGTGCTGTGGTTTTGGGTGTAGGATGAGAATAGTGTTGATGACACACTGATGTTCTAGGTGTTGCTAAGCAGTGTTTTCACCAAGACAAGGAGCTTTCAGCTTCTCACCCCACCCCACCAGCGAGAAGGCCGGGGGGCACAAGGAGCTGGGAGGGGACACAGCCAGGACAGCTGGCCCCAGCTGTGAGAGGGATATCCCATACCATATGACACCATGCTCAGCACAGAAACTGGGGAGAAAGCTGGCAGGGAGCCACTGCTCAGGAGCTGGCTGGGCATTGGTCAGCGACTGGTGAGCATTTCCCTTGTGCATCACTTGTTTTGTATGTTTTAACTCTTTTATTATTATAATAATTATTTTCTTCCTTTTCTGTCCCATTAAATTGTCTTTATCTCAACACATGAGTTTTCTCACTTCCACTCTTCTGACTCCCTCCCCCATCCCGCTGGGGGGGAGTGGGCTGTGTGGGGCTTAGTTGCTAACTGGGGTTAAACCATGACAGTGAAGCACAGTAATGGATTCATACTGCCTTTGCTGTGCATCTATTGGTGAAAAGACCATAGAATAAGAAGACATTTTTAAAATGTATTTTGTAAAAGCAGAGAAAACTATTTTTCTTCTTTAATCCTGCAATACCTCCTTTCACATTTATAAAACATTTATAGGAAAAGTTTGCCAGAAAATGCAGCTCCTTCTCCTGCTCAAAAATAGGAGTATTTTTTTAATATAGCATTTTCCCCTGGAAATTTTTGGTTTATTTTGATCTAGCTGTTTGCTATTTCATTTCCAAGCAGTAACAGAACAAAATTTACAATTAAAACAAAAATGCCATCTAAAAAAAATAATTACTACTTTTACCAGACAAAACTTCTGGTTTTGATTTAAAATCCAAAATTTGTTGGCAAAAAGCTTTCAGGCAAAACATTCCAGACAGCTTTAAATTTGAAAATAATTTGAGAATTAGAAACATAACCACCTACCACATCTGTAAAAGCTACTTGTTTAAAACTTCTGAAATGTGAATGCCCATCTATGCCAGTAAATGGACTTAGTCATGGGCAGACCTCTTTTTATCTTACATAACCTTGCCAAAACTTAACTGATGGATGGTGGGCGCTCGATTGCCCCATGTGAAACGCTGACGGAGCACTTCTGTGCAGGAAAGCTGGGTGCAGCCTTGCCATGCCAAGGTTTTAGGAGCTCTGTTGCCTGTGAGCAGGGGCACACTAAGAACAGCCTGAAAGGACAGAGACCCACTGCCCGTGGCTCTAGGGTTTTCCTCATGCTCAGCTCTTACTTTTAACGCAGTCTGCATACTAAGGAGGAGCAGATCAACTTTCTGTAAATACCGCTTATACCACTCAAATTTCAGTGTTGTATTTTAAATTTAAATACATATTTTCATACTGATGTAAAATGCAATTTAACAGACACCTACGGTCTTCTATTTTAGTAGATGCATTTTAGTCTTCAAAATCATGGAAAATTGCCAATGTCCACCTGTCAGTGCAGATTCATTGGGGTGGATTACAATAAAATACATTTGATTTCTTTCATTTCTTTGTTCTGCCCTGGTGCCATTTAACCGTCTCCCTCTTTACACATATCTACATTGCTTTTATATATCCTTCATCTTATAAAGTGTGCTTCACCAACAGGCTAAGTAAACATTTACGGTGATATATAACGCTTACTGACAACGTCAAGCCAAATACACTCTGATCCAAGAACAGGCTTGATTTCCCTCAGTCTCCTCTCCTCAGGCAAAAGCTTGAGTGAATAGATGAGCCCTGTTCTGCACCTTGAAGGTCAAAAGAATAGCTTTGACAAACCAACAGCAAAACAAATTCTGGGGCTGACAGACTTTCTCCAAGAATCGTCCACCTCCAGTATCTCAATATCCAAACTTAAAGATTGCTAAGAAAACAACCTGTTATCTATTATCACAGCTCAGAATGAGAGAAAAGCACTGACTCCTGGACCACCAGCACACAAACCGCAGACCCATAGCTTCTAACCAGCACTTCAGATTAGGCTAGTTGGAGGTTTGGCATTTGATTTCATGATTCTGTTCCTTGTTGCTGTTACGGGGTTCTCATGCAATTGTACAGACTTAAATGTTCTGGCCATTATGTTTTTTAACCTCATCAATATTTTTTAAGGTATTTTGATAACAGCTTGCATTAGCAAATTGCAATAAACCATCTCTTACATACTACCAAGCCACTTCCCATTTTTCTTGGTTTAACACATATTTTAAATTCTTCCTTACCTTCCTCCTTCCTTCAAAACAGCATCAAAATATCTCTCAAGCAGTTCTTACCCTGCCTTTGCTTTCTAATTTATTTTATTGAACCAACGGTAGTTTCTCCAATGGATACACACACGGCTGTAGTGTGAGGGTCTCTGGGGGAAGCCGCAGCTCCTTGCCTGGCACAGCGGCAGATGCTCACCAGCCCCCCCAGGCAGAGGGACTGATCCGAGGGGACACGTGCTGTTGTGATTGCCTGGTTCCTGGGTCACACAGCCTCACACTGGAGTCTATGGCACTGTCAGCTAAGCAGGAGGCAGGCTGTGCAGTTGTGCCACATGTGGAGCCCTGGCGCCACTCCTGTGCCCACCCTTCCCCCACACTGCGAGCCTGGGCTGGCTTCTGAAGCCCTCGGGCCCACAGAGGTACTAGAGTGAGAGCGTGGCAAAGAAAAGCTGACATAACGCCTTCCAGGAAAGCAATGAGAGAGGAAAAAAATGTTTGGCTTTTTGTCCTCTTCTTCAAGTCTCTCATTCGTAATATCGATATTGTTCTGTCAAAGGGTCTAAAAGTCAGTGTGCATCTGCACTCTCTTCATGGGTTTCAGGAATCAGGGCTTTATTTTTATTTTTTTTTTGGAAACAAACCAACCCTCCAAAACCCCGAAAACCCAGAAACATCTAGCCAGATTTCAGAAAGGTGCTCCCTATTTCCAGTCCCCATGTCTTTCTTCATTCGTGTGCCACAATCTTAGCATCTTGTGTCATTTCGCAAGCCTAAACGTACCAGGACCCTGCTGTTGATGCCAATCACATCCACCCTGAGCATGTATATTCTAGAGCTCGTGGGTCAAAGGAAACTCAAGGATACCAAAACACAAAGTACCAGCCTTGGTCATGGTGCAGAGGGAGTTTGCACGGCTATCCCCACACAAGGCCAGAAGCAGGGTGAGAAACACCAGCAGTCACCTTGGGGCACAGAGCTGTTGCTGGGGTAGGAGAGGGCTGGCTGTGCCTGCCTGGTGGACTGCCTTCGACAGCAATCCTCTCCACTGCTCATTCCTCTAAACTGAGGGAAATAAGCTTTCCCAGTTTGTCTATTTAGAATCATAGAATCATTTAGGTGGAAAAGACCTTTAATATCATCAAGTCCAACCACTGAGTCACAGCTCTGAACCTTTCAATAATTTTACTGCTGGTCATAACCTAAACTTTGAGATGCCTTATGCTAACCCCCACTCTTTCTTTTTGTTGCAAAGCCTTAATCAAACACTCCTCTCTTGTTCATTTTTTCTGTTTGTTTGTTGATGAGGAAAATGATATAGTCCTGTACATAAAGTCACTGAGAATTCATTATTTCAAGTGTTGTCGTATTTCCACTCACTACTTAAAACAATGAGGACTAACCTGAGACTTTTCTGCAGTACAAGTTAGCTGCATGTACTTTATGCAATTGGTGTCTAGTCTTCAGTGATTTAGTTTGGTTTTGAGTCCTCCATTTTAGCGATTTTCCCTCAGGTCCTAGTAGATGGGTAAATAATTTTAGTATAATAGATGCTACCATACTTCTATAAATTATTTCCACATTACCAGCTAGCCAGCAAAGAATGAGAGGGGAAAAGTCTGCTGTAAATGTAATGGAGTTGATTATTTTCAAGCAGATGGACAGAGCAACAAATACTGTAGCAAACATCGACCTAACCTGCCTGCTGTAAGTATTGCATTTTTGCAACTCAGTTTTATTTACATGCTAGCTAATTTTTGTGCTCTCAGTATGTGTCAGAATGCAATTCACTAATCATTCCAGGACAACTGTTAATCTAATCTTTGGTCAAGGAAAGAAGGTTGACTTTCAGCTGGAAGTCAGGATGACATTAGATAGTATGTTTGTAAGATGAGAGGGAACTATGTTCTTCTGTCCTTTTTGGTCAATGGATCCTGCAGCTTTATATTTACTGTGGTCTTAAAACCTATATTCAGACTCTTTCATGAATCACAGAATCATAGAATTATTTAGGTTGGAAATGACCTCTGAGATCATCAAGTCCAACTGTTAACCCAGGACTGCCAAGTCCATCACTAAACCATTTCCCTAAGCACCACATCTACACACCTTTTTAAATACCTCCAGGGATGGTGACTTAACCACTTCCCTGGACAGCCTGTTCCAATGCTTGAACATCTTTTCATTAAAGAAATTTTTTCCTAATATCCAATTTAATCCTCTCCTGGCACAACTCGAGGCTGTTTCTTCTTGTCCTGTCACTAGTTATCTGGAAGAAGAGACCAACCCCCACCTGCCTACAAACTCCTTTAATGTAGTTGTAGAGATCAATAATGCTCCTAATTTCTCTTCTTTCTTAACAAAACAAACTATCTTCTCCAGTGACTTGTGCATTTCTTTTTCCAGAAACTCTGTGAGAGAAAATACCAGTTCAATGCCCTTGGGACATCAGATAAGTGATGCTACTTAAATAACTGACCCACTTCTTAATAGCTTTGCTTTTAAATAATGTTGACTTTTTTTTTTCAATTTTATTTTTTATTTCCGTTAGGAAAACTTTCAGAAGGGTTTCAAGATAGTGCCTAAAACCTTCTGGGTTACTCTGAAAGTTTAATTGCAAGTTGCTTTTTCAGTCTTGGATTATTTAACTGTCATGACAGATGGGCAATTTTTGCAAAGTCCCAGAATATTGCAGGGTTAAGAGAAACTCCTTTGCACCATGGAAGCAATTCTGAGTTGAACGGCTGGAGGCATGACTGGCATTTCCTTCAACTTCACTCCCATGAAGCTCAGTAAGGATTTAGTCCCTTCTTACCATACTGGCAAGATATAATATACAAACTTGCCAGACCAGAGCAGGCTGGTATGGCACATCTCCTCCTTGTAAGGCACATGCAGGAAAATTGCAGTAACACTTTGGGCAAGTAAGTCTGCACTCTAAAATTATTAGTGAAGCTACATAACATCTGCTTTTTCACAGTATTTACTAAATTCTTTACAATGATATGAAAAGATTCTGTTCTTAGGTCCCTCCATAGCAAAGACAGATGAAAACAAGATCTAAGAGAAGCCAAACTTCTTTCTTTTTCCCCTGAAGTTAACTTTAAAATGTCATCTCTAGCACACAGCTAGTGTTCTGGCTTAATTTATATTTTTATTTATAACTAGTATAGAACAACAACCTGCATTATAAAGATGACAGTCAAGCAAACCATGTTCAGTGGTTTGAAATGTCTCTGTGATATCTTTTCCCAAGCAAAACAAAAAATAATAATAATAAAAAGGAATTTTGCTGTCTCATTGTCCTGTTTACATACTGAAGACAAGAAGGGTCTTCTAGAGCGAAAGAGAATTAACGCAGTATTGTGTTCCCTCCAGCAACCCAACTACTGAAACCTGCACAAGCTACTAAGGTAAACTGTAAACAGCTCTAAGCTTTCTAGAGATGACCTGTTGGGGATGATCTTTGCAAATGCTTTTATACTAGGTATAATTTCTTAGAGGCAGTAACACACTGGAACACTGTCAATCTCTCTCATCCGCTACAGCCAACTCATTGCGCATCTTTCCTGTGTCTGCCCTGGAAATTGCAGGTGTTCCTGCGATGTTAACACGCATATGCCTTCCCACACTGCTCCTTCACTATTGCAGCCTCTTCAGTCCTGTGTGGTACAGAGAACTATATCACTCTGGAAAATGCTAGGCTGGTAGCTGGACTGACACGAAGCTGTAGGAAACTCAGCACCAACAAGGCTGTCCTTTACAGTGGCTAGTTCTCATTTTACAGTTTGAATAAAGATACACAAAAAGATAACTGGAGGGGTCAATGGAACCCTTAGTTTTGCTTTGCTTCTTCTGGGCTGTTTTCAGACATGTATACTGTCCTGGGGGAGGGAAGTCCTTCCCCCTGCAGGAGGCCACAGCTTCCCTCAGCCACCACATCAGGCTGGATAAGCTCCCCTCGCCTGCACTGCAGCATCTCGGAGTGCAGCCACGCCGCTTACCCTCTGCCCATGGCCTCACCTTCCCTACCCTTCCGAGTCCATTTCCAACTGACAGGTTTCTTCCTGCTGTTGTGCTGACCCTTGGTCCGCAGTGGTAATGGTGCAAACAGACCAGTCATATCTGACAAATGCAGTGGTGGGCCTGGGGAATGGTTTGCATTTGGGAAAAAGTTTTCTGATGCTGCGGCTTGAATGTTGCAGTGAAAGCCGTGTGACCCTCTACTTCCATAGATTTGTAGTGGAAAAGAGATAGTGTTTTCTATTTTGGGTAAAATTATCCTAGAAGTACTCTCAAAGTTAAATGGTGTCAAGTGTTAGGACTCAGAAGAAAACAAAATCATAGGTGCTGAGATAAAAAGCAGTCAGTAGTATATTGTAACGTTCATTATTCTTCTGACTCCAAAGCTCTGTCTCCCACTTCATGGAAATATTGTCTAGTTCATTTATTTAATTATCTTAGCACTATCCACATAGCATTTAGCTTTCATTTCTCACCTGTCCAAATTACTGATAAAATACAATACACTGACTGATTTCTTTTAATCAGCTTTTTCAGTTGAATGCTTTAAATATTTAAAAATAAAATACATGAGAAATAAAAGACTTCAGCTTTGTATTACCATAATCCTGCTACAGGTTGGAAGGCTTTGAAGGTCAGTTTCACAATGTAAGAGAAAGACATATTCAGCTTATTTTTTTACTTTTTTCTTCCTTTCCCCCCTATTTTAGACCATACACAGGAGGGGATGCGTAGTATATCAAGTAAAAATTGAGCTCTGGTACATGTTCACAACAGTCACCATCACTCAAAATTTCAGTGTACTGTGTGAGCATGTCTGAACATATGAATAAAGATAACATTGTTTTAAAAGTAAGAACAAGAGGTTAAAACCTGAACTATGCAGTAAAAACACAAACCATACGTCCCGATGATTTGAAAGAGGTAAAATTGCGGTTTGTTTTCATGAACTCTTTGCAGTGCAATAATGTCACTGACATAGGGCATGGAAACTTCCTACATTAATTCCTATATTTAGACAATTTCTGTCCTACCAGTATTTGCCACAAGTATATTCTAAAATATCATTATACTTTGCCCTGTTATCACCTTTTTAATTACAGAACTTGTGTCATTTTAAACTGCTAAAAGTAACTAACATATTTTAAAATTATCCTCAGTTTATTACAAAGAAAATAAAAATAGATCAAGGTCACAGTATCTTAATATTATACATAATTCTAAAATTTTCAGCAAAGAAGCTGCAAGAACTTTTACCTATTTCCTTTAGTCATTTGTACTTTTATTCTCCTGATGTAAAAAGCATGTATAAAGTTTCTTTCTACCAATAGTAGCAGTAATATAATTTTAGCAGTTCTAAGGGATCCCTGAGGCTGGGGAAGGTGGAGGGTCCTTCTCCCACATCCCACAGGCTCCATGTACACCCTGTACTAGTGCTTACAGGGAGGTAACAGCCGTACTTGGTGATATTATGTTTAATTTTGCATTGTAAGCTCAGGTTGCGGTGCATCCCCCATGGCACTTAGGGCCAAGAAGAGGAATGCAACATCTCCTGTTCCTGTTCCTTGCCCTGGCTTGAAGGGGCGACCTGCAGTCCCCTCCCTAGGCCTGCTGTCTGCCCTGAGCAGCAGGGAGATGGCTGCCCTCCATCTCCCATGGGTTCCCTTCTAAAGGTCATGCAAGATCCAAATCGATTCTACTCCAGATTTTAACAATTTGGCAAATATGAGTGCAAACAAAAGTATGGTTCAGAAAAAAAGAGACGAGATGCTTAAAATATCCACAGAATTAAAAAGAAGGAAGCAAAGACAAATGTGTCAAAAGAAAAGTAATTTACAGTTCCTGAGTGTTCTTAATTGGCATGAATCAGAGAGGTATTTTGACAGAAGAAAATGAGAAGTACTGTAACATGGGTAAAATTCCTCCACCAGCTATGAGACCGCTAACTTGAATTAACTTATTTTGTTGAATATTACTCATACTATGTGAACTCCAATGACTTAAACTTACGTCATACCACAGAAGACCATGGTAAAGAATTTAACATTTAAAAAACTCAAAACCAGAAATTACTGTTTTAATAAAGGTAAGTATTAATTTCAGTAGGTGTTCAGTTTGAGAAAGTTCTGCAGATTTGGATCTGCAAAGTTGTATGGTGGTGAACCATAAAGTTATATGCTGCAGCTAATGCAAGATATCAAATTATTATTTTGCCTACTAAAGAAACAAACCAACCACAACAACAAAACCCACACACAACCAAACTGGAAAAAAACCCAACAAACCCATAACAAAACACTAAACCAGAAAAACCCCAATTCAAGAGGAGTTTCACCTGTTCTGACTTGATAGAGCAGAGCTACTGAGAGTGAACCGAGCTTTTAGAAAGCAGAAAAGACGACCTTGTTTTTAATCTGTAGCTTTTCCGGGGCAGAGAAAGGCAGAGGCAAAATATTCAGGGTTACAGATGACAAGTAACTGTAAAGGACTGTGAAAAGGAATCTTTGGCATCTGAGAAGATGGAAATAGCTAAGGAGAAAAGGAAGCAGAGGTCGGGGGGAAGCACTTTGAGTAAGATGGTGCCTTTGCTTCAAGCCTAAAGGAAATGTTCTTGTGAAAAACATAAACAAATATGTTAATTTGTCCTCTCACTAGCAGAAAATGTCTTGTTTTCTGCAATTCATTGATCTCTGATAGGTTCTTATCTGACTTCTATAAAGAAGGTGCCCAAATGCTTCACAGAATGTGATCTCTCTACCTTCAGAACGTTTTAGTGAAATAGGGCATTCCTGCTCATTTTGCAGATGGAGAAGACAGAGAAATTAAATTACTGAGCAAATGTGATACAGGTCATCCCTGGTAAAATACAAAATGGAGCCCATACCCTAGACTACATCGCAAACCACGGTGGAGCCCTCCTTCAAGCTGAATTATGTCACCACTTAAATAACACCATAATGAGAAGTAGATTACATACGCAGCTTTGGAGATTACTTGGCTCTGCCTTTGTTTTTTTAATATAACAAATGTCTCATTCACATGCAGGACAGTTTGCTGGGGATTTTGTGACTGACAGAAGTACTGGCTTGCTGATGGACTGCTGAGGGTTACAGTACGCATCTTCATACCATGAAAATTATGTACAACTTCGGTAATACAATCTCAAAAAAAAACCCCTAAGTGGAAAATAAATCCTTCTATATAGGTATAAGTAGGCTGTATCCTTGTTCATGAAAGTGAGAGTTAAGACAGTTGCTTAAAATCTTTTGCAACATGGTTTGGTCAAGGGGTGACCAGAATGGTTAGTCCGATGCTGAAAACAAACTGAGTGGTTTCATCTCTCTGTAAGGTGTAAGAGCAGACTGGCTAACTGAAGAACACTTTAGTCCTACTATTCCTGAAAAATTAAAGAGGGTATTTTTTCAATTTTGTACCGACCTTCCTAAACTCTTAATTAAGAAAAATGTCTAGGCAGAAGCAATGCACTAGATCTGAAAATACCAGAATAAAAAAATAATAAAATCACTGTCACAAAGGAAGCGTATAATCTAGTCAACATATAAATATACATAACAAGTCAAAAAGCATTAACAGACAACTGTGCATACTGCCAACAAAAAATCTCGGCATACCATACATATATCTTCAGTATCTTGAGGACTCGTATGACAAAGACACTGTAGCAAAATGAAAAAGAACAAATGTATAATTCATGAGGAATGGCTTTTTAACACACTACAGCTTTTGGCTGTCTAAAAATAGAATTGTGAAACATAAGAAGCAATAGTATTGTCTCTAAAACTACAATCATGTTTTATTTTTGTAATATTGCCCTCAGCAAAACCTATGATTTGAGGCTTATTCCTGTGTTTTGCATAGACTTTTTCTCCTGTTGATTTATGTATCTTTACTGGAAGGCATAACCTTATTCTTAGCTTTACTTTGCTCTATGTAAATGATTTAGAAATGAGTATATTTACTAGCAGGTTTAAAACATTCCTTTGAGTTATGATTTTTTTTTAAAAAAATATATGGTACATATTTGACATAGATTGCAAAATGCAGGAAAATGTATTTCACACCGTCAGATCTTTCTCCCATGGTACACCATGTATATAAGGCAACAGTTGAGAGTTAATGCAACATAAAGACTTTTCAGTCTGACCTGCAGTTATCCTTTGGATCCCCTTCTTCACCTTCCCCCACTGTTGTCTTTATTATTTTTTTTTATTAGATATAAACATCTGCTATATAAGTGAATTGCAATACTACTAGGAAAAAAACCCCATCTTCTTAAAATTTTCTGCTAAAATTAGAGGAATTAAGTGCTACATCACTGGACAAAGCTGGACAACAGAAGCAAAGATGAGCAGAAAAGAAACATATATATTCACAGATTCTGGTAAAATAGAAATGCAGTACTTGCAAGAACAATTATAAATTATCTAACTTTTTTTTTAAAAAAAGATAATTGGCCCGTAGCTTTGAAAATGAAAATAAATCTCATCTAGCTGACAAGAAAGCACCTTTTATAGGAGATAAGGCACAAGTACACAATTAATGTTTAATACTAGCAACTTCCATCTTTATGTTAATACACAGACTCCAGACCTACTATAGCCCAATGGACATCCAGTAGCTCAACCCCAGAACTGTCAGGCTATGTTATTTTCAGTACAGCAATTATTTCAGTGACCTACTTTTTCTGTTACCAGTTTTCTACTCTAGGCAAGAATCAAAGCATAAAGCAGGAAAGTTTTTATTAATATTATCAAAGATTCCCTCTCTGTTTTAGACTCTAGTCTTTGAGTCAACAGGAAAGAAATTTGATGTGGACATTTTTGGTGAAATTCTGTTGCAAATCAAAGCAGGTAGCAGTCAGTGGTTTCCCCGTAAGAAATGCTTTTTTATGTTGATTCCTCCTCTAGCTTTACTGGTGATTAACTGATGAATAGGGAGGCCAGGGTGTGGAGCAGCGCACGTAGCTTTGCAGCTGAGCTGAGGACCCATAACATAGGAAACATTGTTACATGACAATGCAGCTCATGACTTTCATTTTAAGATTTACCTTCAGTTTGAGGAGGAAGACAATTAATAGAGGTCTCATCACTCAAGTGTCATGCCCTTATTAACACAGGTTTACATTTCACTGTTATTCTCTGGGTTCTTCCTTGCTTCAGGGGCAGGGAAAGTGTACGCTACTGGTTCTGTATAAGTAGCAGCTTGTCTCCCGGCTGTGCAGGACCACTTGCACTGGGGATACATTTGGCCAAGAAGAGGGATATGTTTGGGAAAGGCTTTATCCTTTTGTATCCTATCAGGGTGAGATTCAGTCCTAGGGGACCTGATTCCTATCACCTGATTGTGAGCATGACCCATTCATAGGAGCACCTGTAATATTCAAACTTCCATCACTTTTCAGGGTATGAAAACGAAGGACCGATTCTGTCTGTAATTAAATCTTTTGCAAGTATCACCAATAGAAGTTTTAGTTCATTATTTATCTTTCTACGTAGAAAGAAGCCTACTTCACAGCTGCCTGTAACCATTTCACCATCAAAACTGTCACTACTTCTAAACTTGCCCTGAGCCAGTTCTCCAAGCTCTATTGTCACTGACTCATCAGATCTGAAATGATGTCTCTGACCTTTGAATCAGTTGCCTTATTCCTCTTTTGACACCAATGACAACTAGAGGAAAATTGTAGATGAAACAGTCAGAAAATAGCAGTGAAAGCAAGCTGACAGTGCCAAATCCATCCAGGAAAGCATCAGTTCTTAAAGATGTTGAAAGCTCCCAGTGAAATAAGGATGCTCTCAGCAGTTGCTGCTTCTCTGGAATTCAGTTGTTAGGCTCTACATATTTTGAATAAAAAATCTAAAAAGCAGAGGAATACCTGAAGCCTTCTCCAGTGACTCAGTGAACACAGAAGAATCAAAATCCTTGCATAAGGCACAGTTTTACGTAAGGCTTAAATCTCTTACACAGTAAGGACAGGGAAGGAAACCTTACGGAGAACCTGGGAACAGGCAGTCCTTTTCAGCTGTCTCCCGCTACCGCTGTATTCACTATGCCTAGCTAATTGCAGATCCCAAAAGTCAGGCAGTGAGGATGCTTCCCCAGGCAAAATGATTTGATCTGTCTATGTTTAATATATTTCCTCTTTTGGATAAGTTAAAATATATAAAAAAAAATGCAAGTTGTATAACAGCACAATATATAGTTGGCTCCCATGAAACTCAAATTCTGAAACCTGAATGCTAATAAATGCTAAACTGGTCAATCCTTATTTGGGGCCATCCAGCCTGAAATGCTGTGCTGAGCTTTAAACAGTCAAAAGTCACCCAAGCTATTGATTTGTATGATGAATCTCATTTAGGAATTATGGTTCCCTTTGAATTCTCCCAGGCAAATGGAAGACTTGACTTTCCCACATGTAATGGATAGTATTGCCCAGGAAGGAAGGCAGTTCATACATCTCCTTGCAAATCAGTTCTGAATAATCCTTATTCCAATGTCTGTCCTGATCTTTGGTCTCCTGGCAGTGTTTCTGAAATGAGGACATCACTCCTCTTTTTTTTTTTTTTTTTATTCTGTTCTCAATGGCAGAGATTATCAGAACAAAGTAGTAAACATTTCAACAGAAAATGAAATGCAAAACTCAAGGGACAGTGCTACCCTGAACTGTCAATTACAGTAAAACTTGAGTATGTAACAAATCTCAGCAAGATGAATTAATTCAACATACTGGAAAAATTTGGGCACTGGAAAAAAGATTTATATTGGTAATATGAAATGCAAGAAGGCAAAAAGGGAGAAATGCCAGAGGAGGGAAGAATTTCTCCCACTTCCATGACTTCTTTAAAAAATGTCATCTTTCTAATTTAAATCCGAATTTTCCCAGAAAGCTACCACCTTTCCAGAATTTGTACCAAAAAGTTCAGGCTGCAGATTTATCTGATATTATTGACAATATTAGAGAGATAAATTTCCTTTAAAATAATTAGATATAGATATTAATTAATTGATGATTACTAAGTTTATAAAATTATTGCAAAGTTGTAAAACTATATTAAAAACACTCCCTGCATGATGTTGTCTTAGAATATGTAATTCATGTACAGAAACAGAAAGTTTAGTAATGAATGAAGGATTTGTGTTCCAAGCTAAATCGGGTACCAGTGAACTCATACAATGTGAGATGAAATCCTAAAAGATAATTATTTGCTCCAAACAGAAACTTTTTTTGCTCCCTTTTCTAGCCAGTCGCAAATTTGTCTTTTGAAATTTCATGTCTGTTCTTGCTTTGGGAATTACCTTAATTTCTGTTCCAGCCACAGAGTTCTTCCTTCTAAATATCAATTTTCAATAAATATTTTTGAACAAAGATGTTTTATGATTCTCACTCACCTGCTTATAGACATTGAATCATGTTTTACTTGATTTATTTCTTGCACTGCCCTTTTAGTAAAGTAAATCTGTCTAGTTGTTTCTAACAGAAACGTTAGGATAGGCTTTGATGGAAACAGAACTCTAGTTATAACTCATTTTCAATCCAATAAACTATATAACGATAATATTTACACCCCATACAGCATAAGGAAAGAGGAGTGAGCATAGTTTTACACACAGCCTAAATCAGTCTGTCGTTCCAAAAGAAAATCACAATGCAATCTTGAATATTCCACTTAATTCTCTTCCATTTAAAACTTCTCAATGCTGAAGTCAATAATTCTGCATATGTATGATCTCTAAATTTAACACTAGAGACTTCTAGAAATGTCCATCAGGCTAACCATCAGTGTGACTGCAGAAGCACTGTGTAACATATTACTGAACAACAAAAAAAGAGCCCACATGCTCTATTCTCAAAGTGGATGATACAGATAGTTATGATGCATTACTGAATGGAGTTTACTCTTGGATGCTTTTGGATTTTTAAAATATATTTTTCAAAACATTATAGCATTAAAGTCCATGGTTTCCATAAGTACCATGAACTCTTCCCTTGCCCGACTTATCTGACTGTTAGGCATTAAATTTAAGTACTGAGAGAACTCATAATTTGTCCACCTAGTCACAAGAAACCCATACCAGAAAAAACAATGACAGACAACCATCTCAAAAAGAAAATCCAAAGCTTTGGAGATTACATTATCCTCGCTTAATAATGTGTTTCATCCAAGGTGAAACTGCACTATTACATAGGAAGGCTGAGATTTTCAGATCTGTATTACAGATGTGTACACCAGTTTATTGAGAGCAAGGCATTCAGACCTCTTAAGCATTAAAAATGTTACCCACTTCATGAAGAATTAGGGCAAACATTGGTTGACCAAGATAGTTAGCATTGCTGAAATCATTACAGTTTGGAATGTCAATAACATTCTGTTCTCCAGGTGTGGAATGAAAAATTCTTGTAGGAACACTCAGTTTTGTTTCAAACATCCGGATAATTCCACTAAAAATGCTTCAATTTAATCTTGCTGAATTATGGAAAAAAAATAAAAAACCAACAACAACAAAACCCATCTACTTACCAAATCAGTTTGTTGGGATACAAATCACACATTTCAGGTTCAAGTATTTTTGGTAAAACAGGTTTTCAAACACATGAATGCATTCAGAGATTCTATGGAGACAATATAAAAGAAACCAGTGTGTTTGCAGGGTCTGTTGTTTAGGAGTGTTACAATATTTCGCAGTGTGTCATAGATATTAGCCCTATGACAATTTTCAAACCCTCTTTTTTAAAAAAAGATGGGAACTTCAGTATGTATTTTCTATTTCCTATAGAGTCAGTCTGTCACTTTTAGGAGCACTGTGTCCTGGAAAATGTGCAAGTTTATTTTTATTTTTATTTTTTTTTTAAACAGGAGAACAAGAATTTTCTATTCAGTTACAATAATAACTTTCCAGCTAGAACATTCATCAAACAATGAGCAATTCACTAGGGTAATATATGCAGGAGCTTGCTTGTATATATTCATATTATCTTCTGCCTGAAAAGAGTTAAATAGAGCATATAAATGATGAATACAGAGCATCTTGGGTTACACAACAACTAAAATGGGTTAATTAGTGAAAAACATGCATCAGTGTATAAGGCTCAACTGTAAATGTTATTTTTTTTCAAATGTATCTTATCTGCTGATAGCGTTCAGGATTATGGATAATATCAAAATAAGACTTGTTAATTTTCAAATGGAGTCAAATGAAACATACTGAAGAGTAAGAAATATTCATTGTTTGAATAATAGTTCAGATGCATTCACATTAAACATACATTAGTGAATACATTTCTTTGACATGCTCGTACATAAGCATAATACGTAAGTGACCTAGAAAATACAGACATCACATAATCAATGACAAAAATATTAAGACAGATAATAAGCCCTGAGATCTTTGATCAAATATATTCTTTGGTGAATAAAAAAACCACATTCTCCTGACAAAAAATACTCTTTGGCGTACTGGCACCGCAGGTGTTCCACGCGCCGCCCTCGGAGGCGCGCGCCAGGCTGGCTCTCGGGGGAGGTGGGCGCAAGATGCTGGTGGGGCCAGCAGTGCCCGCATCAGCTCAGGCACCCTGATGCGGGAGAACGCGCTCACTCCTGCCTGATGCTGCCTGTTGCCAGCTTTCTGACTGAAGACTGTGTATCCCCTTGTGCTTTGTCAGGCAGAGAGCTCACCCGGCTGCTGTCATTTTGACAAACAAGACAGACGCTCTCAGGTTGGTAAAAAGATAAGCTTTATGCAGAGAAGTAATGAACTGATTCTTCTCTCTTCAAGTACTGGTAAGGTGTTTTAGGGTTTTTAGGACTTCTTTATCTAAAAGGGTCCTCCCCAGTGCTGTTGCTGCTAAATCTGTCTACACTGTTCTTTACACCAAATTAGTGAGATTTGCAGTTTGGCGGAAATGAATAATAATGTGCCATTGGTATTTAATTAAAAATGCTGAGTTTTCTGCTGTGCCTCTCTGCTCAGTTTGCTGCGTACATGTCTGTGGGCTTCTGAAGGGAAAGACATCAAAATATTTCTTTATAAAGGATAAATCTCCTCAAAGGTCTGTAGTTGAAGACAAGAGATTCACGAGAGCCAGAAATACACTAACACAAGACAGTAACAGTTGTTTGGCTAAAACAATCTTCTGGAATTGAGAAAATCTGCAGTCATAATACCGTATCATAAAGTCTTTGGAATATAATGCATCATGACATAGTTGTGTGGCTATCCATGACCTGTGATCACCCTGTTAAATTTATCTGCTGTACAAAGTGCTCGTACAGAACCCTGAGCAGGAGAGAAGTGCGATGCTGGTAAGACCTGAACTTGTCAACAGAGCAGTAAAGTGTGCTACAGTTAAAATAAAAGAAATAGTGAAGTTTTCAATATTTAAGGAATACTTGTGATTTTTAATGCCAACACTAAAGTAAAACTGTTAAGTCCTCTTTTTAATGTATGCATTTTTTAAAGTAAAAATGACATAACAATTCCAAACACGTAGACAAAGTCTTTTTTTATATGGGTGTTCTCAATTTGTGTTAGGCAATTGACATTTTAAATATGGGTTGGAAGAGGATATACATCAGAGTATGCAGATAGAAATGTTAAAATACATATTTTATTTTGACAAGTAAAAGCTCTGTCAGAAGGTCTTTGATTCACAAAGCTGGAATACATTCATAGTTTTGAAATATGATCCTCTATCATACTCACTTCTTAGACAGGTTAATGTCTAAAATACAAACAAATGTACATCAGAGAGAACCCTAGCCTGATTTGCTTGAGGGGCTGTAAGAATAATAAGAAAAAAACCCTGTTATTAAGTAGATATAGCATGAAAGGGAGCGATATTTTTTTCCCCAATTCTTACCTATTTGTCTGAAAAATGAACTTAGCAGTTATTGTGTCTAATATGTGAGATAGCTAATAATCTCATTCAAATTAACACTTTTTTCATTCAAAGGTGCTGTCTAAATACTTCCTGTTGTCTAAATATAACTGAAGAGTGATATTTCAAATGAATATATTTCAGTGTAACCCAAATAAATTCATTTGATGAAAAAAATAACTATGGTTTATACTAAAATATTTCCATTGGAGAAACCAGATTGCATCCGATGCTTAATAAGAGGCTTTTTTAAAAGAAATATTAAATCACTGTACCTTCTGGAAATGCCATCTTTCAAGTGCTACCAGTATTTCAAACCCTTTTTAAATACTGTAATTGCAGATTTATTTTTTTTTGTTTTACGCCTTCTTTTCAGTCACCTTGTAAATCATCCAGACAGATCCAATATGCAACTAAGACTAAGTACGTACAAAATACATAGACTGTACGAATGTATCAGAAGTCTGGCTTTTTTTTCCCCCTCCTCCTCTGTAAGTAAACACCTTTCCTTTCAAATGACTCAGTAGCTGCCACCCCTAAAGGTGGCATGTAGTTTATGACACCCCAGGACAGCTCCTTTACTTTGAATACCAGTGGTGGAGCTTTGTACCATCAGCACTAGCTAGCAGGTCTTCAGTGCCTTTGCATTTAATTTCTTATATCCATTCTCAGTGCCTTTGGATTTAATTTCTTATATCCATTCTCAGTGCCTTTGGATTTAATTTGCTGTATTTGCTAACGGGCAACAAAATCACATAATAGATAGTTAAAAGTTTCTTGTAAAATTCTCCTGATATGTTTGTAACAGGGTCCCAAAGCTACAAATTTGATTAAAACCCATACTGAAACCATAGGCCAGGCTGCAAAGTTCCTGCAACTGCTGTGTGAACAAGATGCAGCCATACAGCATTTTGTGATGACAGCATGTAATAAGAAAAATGGATACAACAGAGCAGAAGTCTATCCAAGGAATTTGAATTCCCAAAGCATAGACAAAGTCACTAGTTATCATTTTATCTGTGTTATTGTCAGTGTCATCCCCACAAACACAAACATTCTGATTTGCCCATGGTGAAGAATCTTTGAACCAAAAAAGAAAAAAAAAAAGGAGAAAGATAAATAATGGGCAAGGAATCTACCCATGTAAAAATTCCAATAGGGTTTTCTGTAGGAGGTTTCAGAAAAGTGACTATCTATCAAAAATCTGTATTGTTTCCAATGCTTAACTTGAACTTCTTGAGGCAAGACAGTATAAGCAAACATGCCCCCAAACCACCAGCAGATACACCAGGGAAAGCTGTCCCTCCTTCTGTTCCGTGTCCTCATGTAGTCAGCCATGGACTGGGATAAAAGTGTCAAGAATCTCCGAAAACAGAACAGTGGAGGGACTTTCCCACCTCACATTTCAAAGACAAAGGTGACCTTTGCCACACCAATCCCTCTTTCTTTAAGTCAAAATTCAAGTCAGTTTTTTAAGAGCCAATGTCTTTATAAGTCACAAACTGAATAAAAAGGTTATGCATAACCTCAATAGCAGTATCTCTTTTATCTCTGCACAATCAGAATCAATGACCTGTTTTTTACTGTGAAATTGTATAAGGACTGAAGCTTCAGCTAAGCTCATATAAAGAATCCACTGAGCTGATAAAAATACCAGCAGGTGTAGGAATGAAATCAGACGAAACATGAGCTGGAACACAGAGACATTCATCTGGTTTTATCTCCATCTAAAGGGAGAGGGGCGGCCTGTGGGCTCAGGCTTGCCGGGGCCCTGGTGGCCGTGCCAGAGCCCCAGGGCTGGGTGTCAGGCGGTGTGTGAGGGAGGGCTGTTAGCCCAGAGCTACTGCTGGACCAGAAACATCAGATGTCTCATTGACACCACGGGTGTGCAGGAGTCAAAAACAGGCAGGCAAAGAAGCAGGAGGATATGAACTGTAGCACGAACGCACAGAGGCTTCGCTTTGGGAAGCCGGGACGGTAACAGCAGATTATTTCTTCAGCCATTGGAGGAAGGAAAATTCCTCTGTGCTTTCAGGAGGATTGTTGGAGTAGAGCTCTATTGTGACCCTGGAGCTAGATCCTGTGCCAGCGCATACACAGATATGCTTCAGTGTTATTTCTTGGGCAATTCCCATACCAAACACAGCGTAAATTCAAAATTTTCCAGAGGTATACATGACAAATGAGTAATTTTTTTGGCTGTGCAGTTACACAGAAATCAAGATGCCCCACACCTGGACAGTAAAACTCCTCCCAGCCCTTTAGCACATGTGGCTACCGGCATGACCCAGCTGCACAGCTGGGAATGCTGGTGTCCCACATCACAGCAGATGGTCAGTTCAGCTCTCAGGACATACAGAGCACCTGCTTTTTTGAGTATTTTCTCAATCTTTCTATCTATTACTCCATATAGTCATCATCTCTATCTCTTAGGATGTGTTTTTCCTTTTTCTTGATGCTCATCCAACTGCTCCCCTGCAGGGAATGAATCAGCTCCCTGCCTTCCCCCTTTCATGACTGAGCGCATGCAGTGGCCACTGCCACTGCAGAACAGGACAGCCCTCTACAACAGCTCATGGACTGTATAGGGGCATAAGAAGATGGGGTTTATATTTCCTTGTATCTCAGAGAGGCCCCAAACATCACCAGAAACAACTAGGTTCAGACAGGTCTCTGCTTCTTTACAACTTAACCAAGTATTTCTGGAATGGATAAAATCTTGATCACATAATAAAAGAACTGAATGACAATAGCCTTACCTTATCCTTGGCTAGAGAATTCCTTCAGGTGTCTGGTCTTACATTACTACTTCAAATAGAAGAACCAATCAAAGCAGCCTACATAAATTGTCTACTAGAAAGACTGTAATTAAAAATATGACCAGGAATAACCCCACATTTAAAAATAACTGTGAAGTCTGCCTTATTAAAATCAAATGTCTTAGCCGCAACCACAAAATGAGAGTGGATTTTCATCAGAAAATTTCTATTCCATTAAAAAAAAATACTTTCCACATTAAAACCAAATGATTTGCTGCACCAAATTTCAGTAAGTCTCTTATTTAAAAAAAAAATATGCAAGAATTAATTAAATGTTAAGAAAAATGAGAGAAAAAAATAAACCAAGATGAAAGGTTAGCAGGCGCACTCTCCAGAGTTTAGAACTTTTTGTAGATAATTAATATGCTCACATTATTTAATTGAAACATCATGCATCCTGCCACAAGTTGTTCCTTAACCAGTCAACAGATAAAGAACTATGCTTGCAGGATAGAAAAATTCTTGGGAATCATGGATTTTGTAGTGAGATGAAAATGACAGATGCTTTTTTAAGTGAGGAAGGATATATAGAACTGGGGAATTAGCAATGGTCACTTTAATTAAAAGCATACCATGTGATGGTTTACATTGCACAAGAGTATTATGAAACATATGTAGATAAATGTTTGTGTTCTCACTTTTTATACTTTGTCAGATTGCATATAAACTCTAATTCTAATAAAATA
This sequence comes from Falco peregrinus, assembly GCF_023634155.1. Lineage (NCBI taxonomy): Eukaryota > Metazoa > Chordata > Aves > Falconiformes > Falconidae > Falco > Falco peregrinus. The sequence goes on from NC_073730.1 coordinate 756,738, forward strand.
CATTGTAAAACCTTGCAACCACTATGACAAACAGCCTTTAAGTGGTTGATTAATTCCATTATTATTTCTCAAATTTAACTTCCCCTTAGTAATGACGCAATCTGATAAACTAGGGGAGCAATGTAGGTCAAACATTTTGGTTCAGCTTATTCTAAATAGAGTGCTAACCAGGAAAAAAAATAATTAAAGAATAATCAATTCCCAGGATTGCATTCCTGTAATTACTATGTCTGAAGAACAAAAGGACCGCATTTTTTCTTTTATTTCATAAAACTTTCTACTAATTACAGTGTGTATTCATCATTTATATGTCATAAACATGGACCCTTGTCTTGGTGCACAGCTACCTCAAGACAAACATGCTGCCAACATATCCAGTATTAGGGCCTGAACCTGCATACTCACGAGGAGGACTAATCAGTGTCTCCTCTACTACTCCCCACATGCCTTGAGCATGTGACTACATTCACAATGATGGGATATGTGCACAAGCTTCCAAGTGGAAAAACATGCCTTTGATATTCCACACAATACAGCCTGTTTAATAAATGTTGTTAGTTAACAACAAACCACCTTTCAGAAAGCTCTATCACACGCACCATGTGAACACAGGTTAAATTACATAAGTGCAAGTCAGTGCTTTGCATCTACGCTAAGGCAACAAACCAGAAGACATAATCCTGCTGTCCTGCAGCTGTGTGATGCTCAGAAAGCACAATTTATTTTCAAGTATGAGGAGGTGGGAGGCCCTAGATTTCTTGCAGCTTACACTGCTGTAAAGGGACCCAGGAACAGTTAAACACACTTGACAAATTTTGAAGGATATGAGTATGTCCTCCTGGTTTTTAATTTTGCCTAGTAATTTTATAATAAACTGTAGAGAGCCTTTTATCTGTACTTTGTATTCAGTGAAGTCACATCAAAGGAGAGAACAGATCATTCACATCAATTTGGAAGCTACTCACCATGTGCCTAGGCAAAGGATACTACAGTACTACTGAACACCCTCTCCTCAACCACCCATCATTAAAAGGAAGATTTGTATGCATATAGAATCAAGTTTTAGGAAATTCACTGGCAGCCCACACTCCCCTTGCTCATCTCTAATTACTCAAAGCCTGCAGCCTCTAGGAGCGCTCACACCAACCACCATGGTCTGTGCTCCCAAGCGTCTGCCCAGCCCCATCACCTCTGGGCTGTGGCAAGATCTTTACATTAAAGCAGTGAAATGCAGCTGTGAGACTAATATCTTTCATAAGCTCACTGATCACCTTTGTATTGCATCTGAACTCACACTGAGGTCACCTTCTTGACAATACGTGCAACTCTATAGGAGAGAAGGATGAAAGTTTTGAGAGAAATCTCTCTCAGGAAGAAGTCTAACAAGGAAGGAGCAGAGTTGGTGGGATGCCATTTTCCATGTTCTAATGAAGTTCTTTGTTCAGTGCTAGGAAAAAGATGATAGCTTTTCACAGGGGAATATTCCTCTGTCTAGATTAGCACTGATTTTAGAGCCCCCACTGAAGGGGTGGAACAAGGGGGCTATTATAACCTCTAGAGATCTTCAAATTCTAAGTACCTCTACTGGCATAGAAGAATCAACTTCACATTTAGATGTAACTTAAATATCAAATCAAAAGTAAAACTGAGCTAGTTCACAGAAAAGATTTTGGTGAGCCAAAATCAAAAGTTCAGTTAAAAACACAAGGTTTCTTATTTTCTTAGTTGTGAAGGGTACATTCAAAGTTTCAGACGCAGTGTTCTAAGAAGCAGATAGTGTAAGCAATAGCTCTGATAGGGATTAGTTTTGTCCACTCACCAGAGGGAAGAACTAACTTCAAATCCATTTAATAGCTGAAATTTTGATGCTCAAAGAAAAAAGAAATCCTTAGAAATGTTGCTGCTCACAAGATCTGCATGCATTTTTGTTGTTATAATTTTCTGATGTACTGAAAAGAATTTGGAGAGGTTCCAAAACAGTTTCTATTTTTCAGTCCAATTCTGGAATAAAATGCAAGCAATATAATGTTCAGCACTTGAAGACTGAGCTCGAATAGACCATTCTGGGGACAGCAGCTACAGTACCAGAGCAAAGACGTTTGAAACGAGTGTACATTTACTGGCACAAAGGTAACTACAGGACATTCTCTCTTCAGAGCCACACAGGGGATGTAGGCATTGGGGGTTGCAAATGGCATTTTCTAGAAATAAGCCTGAAGGGAAACCAGATACTCCTTGTCAATCTTTTGTACCAGCTCCCTGTCATCACTGCTGGATCACTGCCATCAGCTACAAAGTTGAGACATAATTCTGGGGAATATGAACATAGCTATATCCTCCAACTCAAAAAAACAATCTCATTAAAAACCCAAAACCCAAACAAACATATGAATTTCTGCAAGCATATCATTCTCTACCTGGAATGCATTCTACACCTACAGTCAGGAGTTCAGGAGTCCACCTACCTACTCAGGTTCCTTGGTGGTTTTAATCCCCAAATTATTATTGAGGCTTGGTCTTTGTCAGCCTATGTCTGATAGATTAGATGTATACAGGTTCAAAACGTATGATATATTTCCCCATATGCTCATCTTGTAAAGAAAAGAAGTCTGATAAGATAGAAGGCCATTGAGTGTTTTAAAATTATTTCATCTCCATCTAAAAATATATTACCTTATGTAGGTCTAAAAGATACTTAAATTTGCAATAATAGAAAAAACATTTGATAAAAAGATTTTTTCCTTATTTCCATTTTTATAAAGGGGAAGACCTCTCTGTTAGGCGAGGTCTTTCATTCTTATTCATACTGAAGACAAAGTTTGATAAGCCAGGATTTTATAGTTTTGATCAGGAAGAAAATTTTGATACATTACATTTTAATATATTATTGAAACCAAATTTTTAGCAAGAGTAGAAGTTGAATTTGAAATATGAATACAGTACAATTAAAAAATGAAATGATGACAGAAATGTGAAGTAAAAATATTTACTCACTGTTCAAATTCATTTTATAACTGAAAACAGTTCCATCAAAATTGATTTATTCTTCTTTCATGTACAACTGCATTGTCTTTCTGCTTTCCTGTATAATATTTTTACATTCCACATCTTCCAATTGTTAAGGGAATTATTGATTTAAAGAATACAATGGACTATTACCAGTATTCACTTTTTGTGAAACACACATTATTCCATTAACAGTTTCCCCACATAGATGAGTGTTAGACATATAGTCTTTCAAGAGCTGTAGCAAAATCTGACAGAAGGTTGAAGACTTCCACGGACAGAGAACATTTCATATCTGTAAGTAAAATCACTCAATGTTTACATAATAAAAATGAGGTAGGGTCAATTTCTGAGGTAGGAACACATATCAGTATGATAATAGCAATCTAAAGAATTAAAAATATAATTCCAATTTAGATATAAAATATGTATCAATTTAATAAAAAATGTAAATAAGTTTGATGCTAAAGCTGATTAAACCAAAATAAATCTCAACAATTATTACTATAATCAACTGTCACTTCCCCACAATTCTCTATGAATGTTAAAATATAGAGAGGTTTTGAGAAATAAGAATAAACTATAACTAGAAGTGTTTGTTAAATATTTCAAGAAGTTTCAGAAAATGGTATGACATTTCCCTAAATGCCAAATGCAAGCAAGTATGATTATGTATACCTAGAAAGTAAGGCATTTAGTCTTTAAAAGCCAACAAAAACTCTAATAGTAAAATGCAACAACTTAAACTGTGAGCTTTTTTGGCACTGAGCACATGAGAAAAACCTGAAGCTCCAGCCATGCTAGCAGTGTGAAGTTTTCACAATTTGGAAATGTAGTCATCAGTTCTGCTGAAAAACAGCCACCGAATGGGGCTGTGCAGAACGGCGCCTTTGTTGCGCTTGGTATGCACTGACAAAAGACTAATTCTTCGCATTGTTTGAAGGACTGACTGCTTCAGAACAAACCACCACTATTCAAACTTGTCAGAACAAGCTTGGAGAAAATAGATAAGAGCACTTGAGTGATCAGTACACAGAGACAATTGAACTGGAAGTGAAGTTACATACACGAATGATCTATTGTGTGGTGCAGCTTTAATTGTCTGAAACAATTCCTCAGTCTTGTTTGTAGCAATGATATTCCGTTTACTAAAGGTCTTATTTGATGGATGTTTCAGGGCATGCGGCTAGTGGTCTTTAACAAATAGTATGCTGGCATCATGCGATGACAGGTACTTCACATACAGTACGGAAATATTCACTTCTGAAATATGCAAGGTTGTTTGAATTTAGTTTAATTTTAAATGCAGTGATTTATGATTAAATAACTATGCCACACAATAATCCCTGTTCAGCACATGATATTCAGGAATGGCTACAGATGGAGCTTTCGCATACAAAAAATAGATCGTTATGAACTGCACCTGTTTCTACCAGCCGGATGATCTTGCAGTGTAATTCTTATGTTGCACTAATAATTATCAGTTTAGTATGCAACTGTTCTTACCGAACAGTTCATATAAACTGAGGCACATACATCCCTTGAGATCTGAGCCAGCAGCAGCCTAACCGCATGTGTTACCGCATGCATACTTGTAGTCTCACTGGGATGTCAAACAAACTTTGAGCATGAAAGGGAAAGGTATGTTCATATAATGAGCAGCCATTATTGTACCTATGTACATCATTGTACCCATGAAGCTTGGGCTGGAAGAGGTTTTCAGGGAAAGGGATTTTTCTCAAAGTGTAAGAAAAAGTGTTGAAATTTTTGTTCAAGTGACACAAAGAAGGAAACAAATGGGGGAGCTGTATTCATGTTGATGCTGTGAATCTAGATTAGAAATTAAGATTTAGAACGAAAGCATAAAGTCATGCACACAATCAGCCCAAAACACCATCCCAGAAAATGAACATACAAGATCAGATGAACAGAAGTGGTCTTTTGGGGGACAACTTTCCAATAAGAGAGCTCCAAGATGCACAATCATAAATACTAATACTAAATAAATATGTTTCCTTCTGATAATTTTGTAGTTTATTCATTTCAGTAAAAACAATATGTGTCTAATACCATAAAACATTTTCTGATATCAAATCATTACCAGTTCTTACTTTTCAGCAAGTAATAGCTTAATTAGTTTTATACTATCTGTATATCTCTAAATCTGGTTCATATTTATCTGAATAATACATATAAAATTTTATACTGTCTGGGTACTAAACACATACAATTGGATCAAGTAATAGCTTTTAAAATACTTCAGTGCATCAGTACTTCCATACCAATAAGCACTTCATGTTTATTTTCATGCTTGGAAGGAGACAAGAAATAACACTTAACCATCTGAAATGTTATGTCAGTAAACTTCTGTAAATAAATGCATAATACTGTACTACGGACAAATGGGCAGAGTCCTGCACACAGAAGGGTGAAACAATTAAAACTGCTATAAAGTACATTCTGTGTTTGATGTTTTTACGCCAGCCTTAGGAGATAATGTCATACACTTTCAGAAAGGTTTGCTTAGTTTCTTAGTACTTAAGGATTTCTCAGTTTAACTCTGAAAGGGTAATTTCCTTACATGGTATTTCTTAGTATTTTTCTTACATGGTAGACTGATGACATAAATGAGGGGAGAACAGCATAATTAGGCAAATACATGTTTTTCTCATTATAACTAATTTCACAGCATTGTGGATGAATTATTGTATTTTTAAAGGTGAATAATACTCTTCATGTGTAGAATTCTACATTCATAGGTGAGGTATGCTTTACAGAGATCCAATTGCAATAATATAAGTTGAGGCAGGGGTATGTATCCTAATTTCTAAGGTGTATCTTCATCCAGATTTAATACTAATAAAAATATTGTTTTAAACTCTCATCTTATGTTTCATGCCAATTTCCTTTTGTGAGTCTAATTTGCTTTTATTGTGGGAACATAGTAACTGACAGCTTATTCATGAATTAGGTCCTGCATACTGTTTGCGACAGCTGTAGACTTGAATCATCCCCTGTGTGAGCAAAACACAAATTTCCTAGACATGCATCAAATTGTGTTCAACCAAAATGTGAGATGACTGTTAAAACTATAGCCCCCAAGCCTTCAGCAAACGTAAAGCCTGTCATGTGAAATTCAATGTGGATCTTAATGTGTGGTGTTCAATTGAGCTACTGTACTTGATTCAAAACTAAATTTATGTATTGGAGAATAGTATTATAATCACAAAGCCTTAAGGGGAAAAGAGAGAACACAGGAATAAAGCAATCTTTTTTCTTAATGTATTGGTAGTGAAGAACCTTTCCATATAAAGACAATGTTTTCTTTTATTTTTCATAAAAGTCTATGGCCAAATTCATTCCTCATACTACTCAACTGATCCTGTTCTTGCTGCTCCCACAGTTTTAGCTGTCATTGCTAACATTTACCACTTTGAAAAAAAAATGGAGTCGTGGTTCACACATGAAATGAATAGGCTTGGACAGGAAATAAATATATATATATATATAACCTACCTGGTTTTATTCATAGTGGGCAAAAACCTCAGGGATCAAAAAGTTTACTGTAAGGCAGATTGGAAAAGTGTTCATGCATAAGAATCCCAAGTCAGCTTTCTGAAGAAAGCTTGAGAGTTTCCAGAACATCACTAGAACCTGAGATACAGTATACAAACTTAAGATATGGTATAAACTTCCATTGCTTTATGGTTATATTAAAATGCACAAAAGCCTTGTAAAAATTTATTAAGGCTGAAAATGTATCAGTGCTTTGGTATCAAAGCTTCCTCATTCCTCCCCATAAAAGAAGTGCTTTAATACCACCCCCAGCAGACAGATAGACATTTTCCTTAAACCAGCCATTGCTGTTAGGTGCTCAACAGAACTATGTACTACTGAGTTTTCCAATATTCTTAGCTTTCACAACTTTGATTCATTTACTCAGAGCCACTGTAGTTTAAGATCTAGATGCACTGCAACTTCCTCAAAGGTCAAGGGGAAAAAGCAATTAAAATCCCTACAAAAAAATTAAGTATAGTTCAGGTTGGTTTGGCATTTATGTGCTTTTGAAATTTTTAAGATGAAAACCTCTACTATCATTTACAATACACCCATAGTTACCAAATTTTTTAATAATTATACAGAACTATTTTCAGCCCAGCAAGTTTAAGAAGCATGGGGATATCTGGTGGTAGAGCAGAGGGACCAGGGATAACAATATAAGAAGAAGAGAAAGTGAAGGGAAACAGGAGACAAGGGCAGAAGGAGTTTAGTGACATAGGATGTAAATCCATTGTATTTACAGGGTCCGTACAACTGGACTTTGGTGTTCATAGAAGAACTTGTTTAGGTAAGCCACATGCTGATGGCATAGCTTCAAATAAGACAACATATATAAATCCTATGAAATGCACTGAACCACACCTGACCTATGCTAGCTATAACTGTGCTCCAAAGCCATTTCCATCAAAGCTCAAGAATCACAGTCTTTAGAACCAGAAGGCAGTCACAGCCTATTGTACAACTAGAGTTGGGTGATGTTTGAGTTCAATCCCTTTCAAATCTTAGCATTTGGCCTTTGTTTCTAGAGTGGGTGAGCTGAAATCCAAGATGGAGAGAGCTTCTCACACTGGGAAAGTCTGGATTCAGAGTGGACCCTTTGGGGTCTTAGGTGTATGTAGTTTGTGAGACGTTGTAGAGAGGACATATTATTTAAAACAAGGATCACAGAATGGTACTACTGTTCTTTTCCAGCGCCACTGAAAGGTTAATTGTTTAAGACTGCAATAAAAAAAGTAGAAAGTCCTCTCTGACTGTAAAATCACTGAGTTATGCAGCTTTCATATGGAAGCTGAGAGGATTAAAGCCTCGGAACTGCCACACTGAAATACAGACCTGAACCGGTTGGAGTAAAAGAACAACTCCTTTACCTAGGAACTCCATCAGCCTCTGCCAGGCAGTGTGTTAGGAATGTTTCCCCTTCACACTTCTGCAGGATGCTGAACCCCCTTCAGGCCCAAGGAACATTACTAGTCCAAGTCAAAGTTTTCAGGCTGCCAAATCACGGTCCCTCTCAGAGCATACACACAGAAACTCCTGTCTCAGTCTTCTGTTTAAAAATACACCAGTGCTAAGGTTTATATAAGGCTGGGATTAAGAGAGGTGGATAAGACAGCAATACATCCATCAGAAACTGAAATTAAGCCTCTTTGAACAACTTAAGCAGAAAGGAAGTGGGTCACTGAATTATCTATGCTTAAAATTAGGCATTTAACTAATTTCAGCTTATATCAGGTTCTTTAAATCATTCACGGGAATTCACTGATTGTTCAAGTTAAATATCTGAAGTAATGAGAACAAGGCATCTAGGGGCAGATACGTATCAAATGCACATCAGTTAATAAACAGTTTTTGGTTTAACAATCATCAAATTGCATCAAATGGTTTAAGGGTAAATTCAAATTAGCTGAGGAGAAAGGAGTAAAACAGAACATGCTTTTGTTTTCCTCCTGCCTATGCGGGTAACTGAGAGAAGAACAGGCTCTGCGGGGAGACAGGGGCTGGGCAGCCCCACTGCCTTCTCATTACCACAAGTTAAAACGTAACAGAAACAGGAATTAAAAGCATCAGGTATAAATAGGTATTCAAGTTCAGCATTAATGCTACAGAGGTGTTGTTAATAAAGGCCCAATATATGACCTTACCATATGTTTCCTTAATGTTCAGAGTAGCTTAGAAAGATCAAAGTCAGTCTAATAGATGCTACTTTCAACGAAATATCAATTAAAACAAGCCAATATTATTAACATATGTATGATTGACAACCACCTCGATAATTGATTTGGTCAAGCATTATTTATGCAGAATACTAGGCTGCTTTCAAAAATATTCACAAAGGAAAATACTTAATACTTAAATATCTCAAATTTGCAGTTAACATTTATTTTTAGCTTTTTATTACAAAAATATTTGGTGAAATGTTTAATGAGGCGACTGTCCTAAAAATACAAATGTTCTTGAATTTTGTTTTTTGTTTCATTCAGCCGTAACAGAAGCCAGCTGCTGATGTTAGATGTAGATTAGCTTTGATCTTCACCAAAACACAGAAGCACCCTGTCTACATTTCGTTCTAGTCCCACACCTCATGGTCACAGTCACCCAAACCCAGAAGGTCCCACGTGTCTGACTGAACTGCTCGGCGGGAAGGGACACTGCGCACACGAGAGCAGCTCCCTGCAGACACCAGGCATTTCTCTAAAACCACGTGAGGGTGCTGACAAGATGGTTAAAAAGGACACTTGTGTTAAGGTTGTATTCCCCCTTGCTTTAGCAGTCTCACTAACCGCTGCAGGATTCTACCAGCTTTTCTCTCCATCACCTACTCTTCCCCATCACTTCCCCCAGGGTGGCAGATTAGCCAACTTCTGGGGTATTTTTCTGAGGAAACGTAGCTGTAGCTGGAAATAGGAGTAGGCCACTTTGGCTGATATAAAAATCTGTGAGGTTTGTGTGATGCTTGGCCCAAGCGCAGCTGGGCAGGCAGGTGCTCCCCAAGGCGGGGGCTCACTGTGGTACCAACACAGCTCCTGGGCTCTCCAGCCTTCTTCCTGGGGCACATTTTAATTGTGACCATAGATCTTTTATCATGGGTTTAAGCTTGTTACAGGGTATTAGAAGTGCTGTGCAGCTCTGGGAGGAGGAGCAGATGATGTGCCCTGGGCCTGCCTGGATTAACTGCTCGTTACACATTTGTCAACCTGACAGCTCGCTTGGTCCTTCTCACGCTTGGGTTTCTAACCTGTAAATCATGAACCCACCCTAGTTACAAGAAAATAAAAGTTCTCAATTTTTTGTTGATTTTTTTTCTTTGTTGCTGGGCTGCTTTTTTTCCATTTTGTCTTGGCAGTACCTTCTATAGACCCATTATTTTTCATCCTGATCAGCAGTTCTCTTCAGAGACAAGTCACATGCAAAACCAAGCTTAAAAAAAAAAACAACCCTCAAACAATTCATTCTATTTAAACAGATAGCTTAAAAATGGCTTAAAATGCCTTATTAACCGATGTAAAACAACCTTTTTAAAAGGAAGAGCTACATGTCATCACACTACATGTATATCTTGCAGAAGCACAGAAACTGAAGATAACATCCCATCACGTAAACTATTCATTCTCTGCCAAGGCAGTTGCCTGCAATGTAAGCTTTGAACAGTTGAAAAGTTAAAAAATTTTTAAAGTTAGAAAAGTTTAGAAATTATAAGGGTTTAAAATACTTGTAAGTGGATGACAGAAATCAAGCTTTCCCTATCTTCTCAGTATGATAAACCATACAGATATTAAAGCACTGAAATTCCATTCTCCCTGCTCATGTTTCTGTCTTGGACTGTTTTCTTTTGCTAAAATATAGTCTTTATTCTGAATAACTAAGATTAATTTTTGTTATTTTTTTCCATAACAATATAAATGAAATATTTGTATAGGATAGATTTATGCTGCCTTCTAAAAGGAAGGGTAGTATGGGTATAAAGCCTGAGTGCAGGAGATGGAAAAAATACAAACTAGATTGTGGACTTTCCTATCCGTGATATAAAAGACACACATCATTGGTAGAGCAGACATGCAGTTTCCTGCTTGTTCTATTTCAGAAAACCAAGAGGTTGACAAAAATATTTGTATCTATAATAGCACAATGCTAGTAATCTTTCACTGAATGTTTTCAAGTCACATGACAATATCATGGCAAAAAAATTATGATTGTACATTTTAACAGTCAATTAGAAGAAATTATACTGATCTGACGTTTCCTTGATACCTACACCCCTTTGTATACATATCCAGAACACTATCTCCATCATTATAACATGCATTTCTGTATTGCAAATACAACTTGCTTAATAAAATTCAAATATATGACCAGTCATCATGCAACACAGCAGCCAAAGAAATTCAATTTAGGTAACCCATTACTAAAGATTAAATCATAGCTTTGCTAGTTGTCTGTGAAATTTTGTGTGAAATTTAAGAATGTTTCTGAAAAGCATCTGAGTGTCGACTTTGAAACTGTGCTGTAAAGAACCCATTCCTCTCATTAAGAGCTAACAGTCTAAGTACCAATCACTCATTTGACAAATATCACATAGGGGTGTATTCTTACGTAGACCAAATTAATCCCTATACATATACTACTGACAAACCATATTTGCTGTATAGGTTATTCTTTCAGCAGAGGCCATATCTGCTACACAGCAGGGCAGCATGCATAAGAATTTCCATTTTAGATGCTGAAAAGTTTCAGAAAATAAAGCCCTTGAGCCAATATCTATTTCAATTAGAGAAAAAAAAAAACAAAAACAAACGCAGAATTTTCAGGGCAAGGGAAAAAAAAAAGGTTATTCCATTCCTTAAAAACTTTGAAGCCACATAGCTTTTAAACATCTCATTATCTAGTAGGTGAGAAATCCTGAGCAAAGTGTAAGATTCTGCTTTTACCTGGTCTGTACCTCGGTGCATAACTAAGGAGATTGTTTTTAGAAGAGCCTATGCAAATTGTAGAGCAAAAACTGTCGTATTTGCACTTCTTCCTGACTACTATAGCCAGATGTGCTCCTCCCTCATTTTCCATGCAGGGAAAACAAGTTTAATCTACCTGTCTAGTCTAGCATGATCTATACAAGTTAGAATCAAAACCTTGACTTGATACTCTGTAAAATCTGGAAAATAAAGGATGAGATAAGAGCTGGTGGTGTTGCAAATTTCTCCCATTAAATATTTCACATTTTGTTGAAGGTGAGGCTGCATGGCCACCCCTCTGCCTCACTGTGTGTTTGGTCAATGCTGAGCACAGTACAAGGTGCACCCTCCCGAGCAGTACAGTGGGTCATCACCTACTGCCTTCCCATACCCTTCATACTTCTGCTGTAACCAGGAACTGAAACTTTTCCTTCATTCAATTTGTGCAGGATGATACCAGGGTTTATTTCATTTTTTCCCAACTCTTCTATTCAATCTAGAATAGCAGCACAGAGACTGTGTGTCTGATATTAATTATACAATAGAATTTAACTCCCTTCCCAGACTTGTTATGTGACTGTTATGAAGGAGAATTTTACGTTTGCAGTCTTGTGAAGACTGAAGAAAACTGACGATTAGGTCAAATACAAGGTTTGTTTTAGATAACTTCTGTCATGACTTCTCAGTATCAGTGAGCATGCTCAAAACATCCAACAAATTCCCTTGAATTCTCATTAGGCTAAAGAGGAGTCTCCATGTAAATGCAACAGTTAAAACCCGTGTAAGATGTTTGAAGCCTGTTAGAAAAGAGAGCATCTTTTCTGGATTTTCCTTTATAACTCAAATGTACTTTCCGTATTCAGTTATTTAAAAGCAGAGGCTCCAGCAAAAGGAAACGACCTAGGAAAAAGCACTGTGCTACATAATCAGCTTTCAGCTGAGACTTCATTTACCATACTGAACTAGTTTCACACAGTAAGACAACCTTATGACCAAACAAGACAAAAGAAAATCCCTTGTGGGGATGTAGCACTGATCAAGGGAACTTCTTTTGCCAGAAAAGACAGTTTCATCATGGCAGTTAGGGGGTTTCTGACTCGAAAGGAAATCGTGCTGGACAAACAGTTCTGCTAGAATTGCATATACCACATTGTTACGACAGGGACTTTAATTTATACTATACTGTAGTGTAGCCCTACATAACAAAAGAAAATATTATGGGATATATTTACATTCTAGAACTGAAAGGAGATGATATATTTAGATTAAATGCTTTTCAAGTTAAATATATATTTTTATTCCCCTTTGATAAACTAATGCTATAAATTATCCTTTTATTTGAAAAAGTTTTTTTAAGTCCTTTGCCTTAAAATGTTAGATTTAACTAGATCCAGACACAAAGACCCACAAAAATCTAAGTGTTCCCAAACTTTGTGACAGAATCTTCCTTCACAGCATTCCCATGGTAGAAGACTGACACGTGTTGAGAGTTTATCATTTCAGACTGCTTCAACCTTTGCTGCAAATTGTAGTAAATATTCATATTTGGGGGGGGAAGGGCCATGGCAGCAGTGGCCACTTACCATGCCCAGTAGGGGAAACTTTCACTTTCTAATCTTAACAGAAACATTAGCCTGTGCCACAAAATAAAACCCATAAAGGAGAACATACACATTTTATTGTAAGTCCCATATTGTTACTGTAGCTATATCACAACAATGAACTCTATTTCTCTCATCACAAAGTATTATCATGGTGGTCCTAGCTCTTGGAAAAAGGGAAATGCAGAACACACATGTGAAATGAAAGAAAACACATATGTTTTAGATTAAGTCAATCTCAAAATGTTAAATCCCAGACCTATTCCACAGAGGAGCAAAATGGGTATTGGCACCATATGACAACTATTCCGTTTAGGACGAGACTGTAAATTGCAACACAGTGGTTTTCCTAGATAATGCCTCCTAATTTGTTTCCATCTTACTTCTGAGAGACACTGTTGTGTCAACATTTATTCAGTTACATTCACTGCACCGTAAGAAGTGCAGCTATTTTTCTGGCAGCCTGCTGCCCATTGTTTTATCCAATGCCCAGTGAGAGAGTTTTCCTCATTTGTTGAGAGTCTAACAGTGAGCTGCTTATAGCTCTTGACCTTAAATATTTATCGGGCTACAGAAGAAGTTGATTCTACAGATACCTTTGCTTTAGGCATTCAATTATGATGTGGAAAGTTTAAATATTCTACTTTTCCTTGAAAAAAAAACCCTGTTTAAAATTTACTTTGCCCTACCTGTTCTTATTCTATTTTACTGTAGCTGAAGAATGAAATATGAGACTTAATACCTTTTCTTACCTTATGGATATCCACCCATAGAAAAGAAAAATATTTACCCTTATTATTTAAATTCTTCTGATAGCTTTTTTTATTTTTGGTTCAGACTGTAGACTGGCTAGATCACTACAATATTTCTTACATGCTCTTTGGAGCACCTCCTCCTCAGCCTAGCTCTGAGTAAATTATAGGAACTAATCTTCCTAAAACAGTTGTGAAACAATACATACACACGTATCTCTTAAGAATGTATATTGAAGTAACGAATAGAGATTCCTAATTAGAATGACATAATGATTTGCAAGAAATATTAAGCAATTTTTTATGATAGTCAAGAGACAAAATGAAACAATAGAGCTATGTAAGATCTAATGCTTTCCCCTAACTAGGTCCAGTTGTGTATGGCTGGCAAGAAACCAGGAATTACCAGGTTTACAGCATTTTTTGATGTTCTGTAACTTGTTTTTTCTTGCACATCAAAATAAAACAGATCTTTCACAATCAATCAGAAAGATTAAGAGAAGTGGTTCACTTATTTTCTGGATCAAAGTTTGGACCTTAACTTATGTCACCATGTGTCATGTAATTATCCCAAATACCTGGGTTTTCTGGGCTTCTCTGTTCCTCCTCTCCTCCTCCTCCTCTCCAACAAAACTTACACCAAAGTCCAGAGCTTCCCCTGAGGAGTTCTGTTTTCAAGTAACCAAGACTTTTGGACAGGGGAATGTTTAATTAAAATACTTCTGACATAGAATGGTTTAGTTTGGAAAGGAGTTCTGAAGATCACCTGGTCCAACTCCCTGCTCAAAGGAAGGCTAACTTACAGCAGCTTGCTGTATTATTGGCTTAAATATAGATTCTGATACACTTTTTACAGACTTTCCCCTTAGCTATATCCAATAATTGTGTACACCTCCTTGCAACTGTAATGGTCAGAAACACTCTGGTGACTAACAGTAGAAAATTTCAAGCCAGTACCTATGTAATTCTGAGTTTGATATCAGATACCTGTTTTATTTTATTCCCCAAAATGTGTCAGTTAAAGGAGACCACCACAGGTCTTACAGACAAACACACACTAGCTAGGGCTTTACTAAGGCCATGTATAGGTTACATGATTTCCAGAAAAAATGAAACTCCATTTGTATCAATGAAAAAGCCAGTAGAAGATACAAAGAGATTATTTTTCAGGTAACGCTGTATCACAACTTTCCCCACTGGGTTTATTATAATTATTGGTGGACACCAGCACTTTTCAGTCACTCAGCAACCCTCTAACCATTCCATCAGGGTAGTGTAAGGGACAGTTTGTACTGTGTTCAAAGGGGTCTGTGTAAAAGGACACGCTAGTGAAACTGGCCACAGCCCAATGTTGCAGACATCTTCTAGCACAGAGGTGGCCCAGCTTTGGTCAGTGCTCTACAACATCATTACTCCACAATATTTACATAGCACTAAAATAAATTCAGTCCTTCAAAACTTCATCATTTGTACCAGAAACATTCAGAATTTTAGTGAGGTACATCTATTTTCCAATAGATCCAAGCATGAACAGGGAACAACCACAAAACAAATTGCACTGCAGAGTTTATGAATAGTTTGCAGACAACACAAAAAGAAAACTCTTTATCCTATCCATACAGTCAAATTAAGTAATAAGGAATATATGTGCAGATATAATACTGCTTTCCAAAGCATGCCGTTTTAGATATTTTTTGTTTGTTTAAAGACAAATTAACAAGTTCTTTAGTGCTATCTGAGGTGACTTTAACAAAAAAGTATCACCAGTTCAAACTGAATAGTCTGCCTGGCAGCCTAGCTACTCAGACTTTGAGATTTAAACATGACCTGCATAGAATTAAAAAAAATAAATAAATTAAAAATTAAAAAAAAAATTAAAAAAGCTTCAACTACTAAAGTGTTGTCATTGTTGTTTTAAATGACAAATTAGTGGGATGGAATTCAAGGCACTTAATTATCACATTAGTTAGCCAGATGGTTTGTTTGAAATCTCAGCAGATGTGTATCTGATTTTTGCTTTAAGTTGGGCTCAACAAGTTAGCAAAGGCAAAGGAGAGCAAGAATATGACTCTTTATTTTGCTTGAACAAATAAAATTTTGTCTGCTCATCCCCCTGAGCAATGTTACAAAAAGAATTTATAGAAATAGTGGTAGCCAAAGAATATGAATGTTCCACAACTCTCCAGATACCTTTGGTCACTTAGCAGTCTTGTTACCTCTCTGACACAAACTTTCCGCTAACTTTTTTAAAGAAAGGGATTTAAAAGAAAACTTCCATTAAAATGGAGAGTTTCTTCTAAACCTGAAAAATTATTTAAGTAGTCTGCACCACCTTTTTTCTCTCCTCTAAATGTTTTGGCAACAAATAAGATTCTTTGTTGAATGACTTCAGGGGTGGTGGGGAGGAGAGGAGTCATGCATCAATAATCACAAAATAGGAACTGGTGGTATGACTTGGCTTAACTACTCTGTTTCAGCAGTTATCTCTCTAGTGGCTTGTTCAGATGGTCTCAGCACATTCACAAGAGTTTCCATTAGCGTCTGCTCCAGACGTGAGAAGAATCCATCAATTTCATTTTCAAAATGTCTTAGCATGTAATAACTGCCTTTGCTCAAACAGCTTCTCTAAATAGAGAATGTTGAATTCTGTCTGGTAACTGCATCCTGAATAAGTTTGTCTTGGGGAACAAGTCATTATTCTTGGAAGAGTTTCAAAAGTTTTTTGGCTTTCACAGGCTGCCTGAACTATGGACAGATACCATCTGCTCTTACAAGAATATACATCTCTAGTGTATCATTGTACTCATACATGAAGTATATAGACACAGAAGGGCAACATCTTTAATCCCGTCCCTACTGTGAAAGTAAGTGGCAAAAATCTTGGTACTTGTTTCCTTTTAGTGGTTGAATTAGAGGAGTTAACATTAACAGGACAGCAATTTGCCCCCTCTAAAATATTTCTCAGATGACCCTTTGAGAACAGAAGTAGCACCTGGTGCACCCACTTAGGTGCAGTCCTTGGCAAAGCTCTCTTCTCTAAAGTTACAATACTGTTACAAAATGTGGGAAAAAGGATGCCTGGCAAACAAGACAACCAAAGATGGTTTAGATACAACCGTAAACACAGTAGCCTCTGTAAGGTAATACTTCCAAGTAAAGAACTACCATAACTTTCCATTCCTTAGTGGAGATGTGAGGAACAGAAATGTTAAATGACTTGTTCAAAATGACATAGGTATCTGGCACAGAGAAGTCATGCCTGGTTTCCCGTGTTTCAGACCACATACCTTCTGGATATCTGCCCAAAGAAGTTAAACCCCTTGGGTTAGGTGTTGCTTTTATGTACTAATTGATGGAACTTGGAAAAAAACCCGAACAACCAACCTCAAAAATTCAAATCCCAATGATTTTCAGTGAGACTAAAATTTTTCATGAGGAAATAGCAGTACTTTGAGGTGTTGCCTAAGAGGATCAGCACATGGAAATATTAACACAAGCAAAACATTAACTAGGATTTCCAGTAAAGACAGCACATTCAGTTTAGTTCTTGGTATCAAATAGCAACATTGGTACTACAGTACGTGCGTGTTACCCCCGTCACTTCTTCACTTCACATAAAATGCAGATTATCAGTATGAGGGAGAGTATTTCTGGGTCAGGATATTAAAGTCAACCTAACGTGTACCCAATGCATCAACTAGATATTTTTAGAGCTCAGGGCTTGCCTACGTAGTAGAAAAGTTGCTTTTCCTGAGATTATTCTTTCAGAGGCTAGATAACATGGAGAAGAACTGTAGACTGTACTGTGTCCTTCTGTCTCGCAGCCTGGGGTCTCTCTCTTCAGTTGACATAAAGGTGCTCAGTTTTACTTAGTTGTGACAGTTTTCTAAATCGCTATCACCCTTCAGGAGTTTTTTTCTGAACGATTGTACCATGGTCTCCCCTCACCAAAGAACAATACCCCTGTAAAAGCAATATTGGCTAAAATCCATATGTGCCTCACTATGACCATAGTTTGGGAACAACCAAAATAATCTACAGTAAAAGCATAATTATTTGCAAACAAAATTCCCTGTAAGGCTCCTGTCTATTATTGTCTTGAGATCCTGAATTCCAAAGATGGTCAAAATAATCCTGCCTGGCATAATTAGGTTTCACTTTCTCAGTTAGCCCCCCTCAGTTATGCAAATTACTTCCAACATGCAGATTACTCCTGGATAAAATCTGTACCTATTGAATTAGAAGCATCCATCAATACAGGATGTCACAAGTATCTCAAAACCAACTATTACAAATTAAGTTCTGAAAATAATGCAGTGACAAACCTGAATTTTGCACTATAGAAGGATGGCAAAAAACAACCAGTTCTATTTAATACTTGAGACTACTATACAACTTAGAGGATAGTTAACTAGATTTTGGAGACCATTTTTACACTGTATTTTTGCTCTCAGAATGTCTCTACAAATATGCTACCCCAAGTGCAACTCAGTTTGCTGTCACTGGAGAGGAGGAGCTCTCTTGTCTGCTGGAAAGACACCTTGATTTGGGTGTCTCTGAGAAGACCGGAACATGGCTTCTGCTTGGAGGTTGGGGAGAGAAAGCTGCTCTTTATAGAAGAATGTCACTTTAAGCTGTTATTGGAAACAAACCTTTTTAAATTCTGAAAAATGATGACAAAAGATAGGACTGCAAGTCTTGCCATCATACATACACAAACACATATTCACAACAGAAGACATAATTTACTAAATGCTGCTTCAAAATACACGGACAAAAAAAAAAATAGTGGCCACGCTTGCCTTGGAAAGGACAAAAGCAGAGATGAAATATCCTGACTATAATGATGTAACAGGTCAGTAACAGAAGTAGGACTATAAAATGTGCCATCAGTTAAGTGAATCATGTACTACTCTTATAAACTATCATATTGCTTCCCTTAAATCTTACTTGAAAGAAAAATATTGGCTTAAAGCACATCCTGGTCTGCTTTGTCTCCAAATACATACTTCAAAGAAAAGTTGCAAATATTCATTCCAAGGGTGCTAGTGGGCAATCTTTTAGAAGCAGAATAGCTACCAACAATATGTCAATATGAAATAAGGCGTTACTTAATGGCAGAGCACTGGACATTTATATGGGAAAAATTGTCTCTAGTTTTTGAGATGACTAGGGGGAGCAGGGGAAGAAAGAGGAACTCCGAGCTGTCAGCTCACAGCACTTGCAGATAAGTGAATGACTCGAGGTCACAGGGAAGTCCTGCCCAGTCCTTAATGCAAAATGCAATAGCTGAAAGAGTATACAAATCATACAACTGAGTGAAGGGGAGTTACTTATGGTCAAAAATTGTTCAAAATGCCATTTTTGTAGAAGTTTTGCTAACTTATTTATTGGCAAACAGGTTGGTAATAAATTATGGAGCTACAGATTGTTTCAAAAATCAGAGATCCACTATTTTTCTTTCATATTTCTTGATTTTCTTTGCAAAGCTTGAAGGCTATCTTGTATACATTTGATTACGTATTTGCAGTTTATTGTTTCCCTACTGTTAAACCCATCTTGCTGATAAAAGAGTGCAGCTAATCAGTCCTCTTTCTGGAAGGACTCTCTCAGCTAGAAATGAGGTATAAGATCTGTGGCTTTCAAGTTCTACTGTCTAAATTGTTCTTCCGCAACAGCTGGAGAAAATGCTTTCAAGAGTTTTATGCTTCTTCCTGTGTGGTGATGCAGCTTTCCTCTAACGACTATTTCCCATCAATACCCACAGACACCTACTTTCTCAACCACTGCTTTAACGGTTTCTTACCACTTCCACCTTTCCGAAAAAAAAGAGACTCATTTGGAAGAAGATTTACAAATATCTGAGCACCAAGCTGTTGAAGCAGATAATATCTCAAAGAACTTAAAATTAGGTGTACAATTCTTGTCTAAAGAAAATAAACCAAAACAGTCCTGAATGCGTGCAGGCACCAGATGTGACCAAAATGATCGGTGTATACCCTTTCCCATGCTAAGTCTACAATGATCTTTACTGAAAGCTTCACAGCAAGAAAAGATCAGGGATTTTTTTTTTCATGCAATAGAACTGTTACAAGATAAATAGTTAATGCAATTAAGTCCATTGTTTTGAATTATCCCATATTCTTTCGAATTACAAGAAACTTTAAGAAGTAAATCTTAAAAACAACAAAACACATGAAAGCTCCATTTTTTCCAAGAGTCGCTATCTACTAACAGATGTATGCTGACTTTTCTGGGAAATATGATGTTTGTTTCATTTCACAGGGGACTCTGGGGGTTCACGAAATTGACTTCTTAAACTCATACTGCATTAACAAAAGTATATTTTAACCTTATTAGGGTAAAACTTTTGCCTACACATTTATTCAAAATTGCTGTGAAATATTTAAGTAACTTGTGTTCCTTTAGATAGTAATTGAGAATATCATAACAGACCAGCAAATCAGTGTTTTAGTACTGACATACACTCTAAATTATTATAGATATTGTATGCTTTCTCTCACACATTTAGTTTACTTCTTTGATATAAAGAAAAGAACAAGGACAGCTGCAGCAGAAAAGCCTGTACATGACACAGTCTGGTAACTGTTCATATAAACCACTATTTTGTGGACCCTGCCCAAACTTCATTTAGGGTAGAAATTGAAAATTCTAAACTGTCAAGTGTTTTTAGACCTACCTCTAACAAAAATGCGAACCAGATTCCATACAGAATGCTAAGGATTGCCCCCCCTTCCCCCCCCGCCCCGCAAAAAAAAAAGTGTTTTTATTTAAATCAAAACGTACAGCCTGAGAGTGATGACAAAATGTTGTAAAAATGCCTTTATAAAATCCGTCATTCAACAGCTAATTCCAAAAAAAGAATATAATACAAAGTCAGTGCTGATATCCTCCGAGTCCATAAAACACAGACTGTTGACATCACCAAGAAAATGTTACCTAGAGAGCCTGTAAAGGCTAAATCTGAAAAGTGTAAAGCAGTATTTACTGAGTTGTAAGGATACTGTCTGCAATCAAAGGGAAAAGAAACATTAAAATACTTAGTATAAAACTTTTTTCCCAGTTGAAAATAGAAGGTTGTTCACAACCAGAGGATTTCACTCAAATTAATCATACAGAGGAATGGATTAAATTTAGATTAAAAAGAAATTCTTATTATCCAGAAAAAAGGTCAGTTCTGAAGCATTCATGAGCAAAACAGCAAAAGGAATGATAAGGGTTTATAGAGAATCATCTGAGGCATGAATCCACATCCAAACAGCCCAGTGCTCTGGCACCAAAAAACACACTCAGCCCAGAACCTCACCTAAAGTTTCTGTAGCAGCCGGGAGCACTAAGTTGGTCAAAGGAGAAAAAAGGGCACTCTAAGCAGTTGATTACAGAATGTTTGTGCCACTGCTTAAACACAAGAGTCAGCATCTCCTCTCCCTCCAACAAAAATACCATCATAAATTAATTAATAATAAGATTGATAACACTGTTGTTATATTACTAATACTAAATATGTTAGTTTGCAGAGTGGAGGTTAATGTAAAATGCAGCAAAACTTTTAAAGCAATGTATCTAAACATTAGAATGAGATACTGCAAATTCCATTTGTCTGGCTAGAACATGGATTCAAATGTATTAATTCAATTTTTGTAACAGGTTCCATATTACAGGAATACAGGAAAAATAAAGAATGGAATTTGTAAAGAAAGAGAACAAGACCTTTTGATTTGAACTGAACAGTTCAAATCCAAGTGGAAATCCACAATTAATTTAATTCTTAGAAGGCTTTTTATGGGCTAAGAATAAGAACTGTTTGGGCTTGCTTGGCTGCTATAGCAGCTCAGACAGAAAGGTGTGCTGGATACTGACTTGTAGAGTTAGTAAGAGAGAAAGGACTCAAAAACTGTAGGAGGAAAAATGAACAGTACCCAGAATCTGTCACAAAAAAGATGGAACAAACACCTAGGTAGGTGCCTATTTTTATTTCCTCTACTTATTTAAGAGTGTATCTCAAAGAAAAATTCTGAAATCTGATGTTTGCGTTTTTCACTAAAACTTCTATCATGCAAAAATCTGAAGATGATTACCAGCTACATATTTACAGCATTTAGTGAGAATAGCTTTACTTCTACTTCCAACACATTAATTATAACATTTTAGTCAGATGTCAAGATTGTTCAACTAGTGCAATATTTGTGCTAAAACATCAGACAGGTTCTTCCTATGGTTTATGTTTTTCACTTTTCTAGTTCATAAAACATCTGATTTATTGTTTTCATGCAAGAAATTCAAAGGAGATGTTTAGTAGAACTGATACAGAAGTTTTCTGTTGCAAAAATCTGTCTGATTGTCTGCATTTACTACTGTCAAAAAAGCAGCTACTTATTTAGTATTTGCCAGTTTTATACTTTTACATTAACTAAAGCAATGGATATAACCTAAATTCAATTCAAGGTTTTAATTTAGACACTAAAAACTTACTTTAATATTTTGTTTTAATTAGAAATTTTATTTTATAATCTTCAGTTAGCAAGAACTTTGTCAGTTTTAAGACTGTAAAGAGCATAAAGGCTATTTTTCTTGCAAAAATCTTAAAATTACCACATTTTAGTTAAACTGGGGATGCTACTAGACTTGTAAAGAAACAATCATAAAGAAACAAACATTTTGTACATTTCAGTTCGTTTAGAAAATGAACCTTTAAACCACTAAAATTAGAAATACCTTGTCATTTCATCGTAGAAACCATACGGCTGTAACAAAATGAGAATCAGGCTTCAACACACACATTCAGCATCATAAATGAATATAAGCCCTTATCAGACCATAAGTATTTGATTGTTTATTTTTATACATTACTAAAACGTTGTCTGGAAATTTCTCATACGTAGATATGCATATATTTGTCAGTGAAAACACTAAACAACTTGTCAGCTATCACACTTTCCCTCCACGAGGAAATGTGCACAGAAACAACTGTACCCCCTCTGCAGCTCACCAACAGGCTGCCACAATGTCCTTTGGCAGAGCAGGGATTGGGCCCTCATTCTGCACTTTCAGGCCTCGCCAAAACTCATTTTGCAATATTAAGATTGTTTAGATTTTGTAAACAACATTAATAAAAAAAATGTTAAGATTATAAGAATATAAATCAAGCTTTTCTCAGTTCTGTGCCAGCAGCTGCAATGAGATGAGGAGCTCTCAGGGACACTCCTTTCAGGCCTCATTCACTGCTCCCATGCACTGTGTTACTCACAATTTAGCGCCGCTTTCACAGGTAACAATAGCATCAGCTGATAATACGCCAGAGCAATGCAGTCTTATTTCATTCACTTAGGGGTAGCTTGAAGTCTTAACTGGTGGGGTTTTGGCTTTGGACTGGGAAAGTGGGGTTGAGGGAAGGCTGGATTTTACTGTTCACATGCTTTCTTTTGACAGATGATGGAGCATTAGCAGAGACTAAGATGCACACAGTTTTGGAAAGTAAAAAAATTAACATACGTAATCCAAGGAGACAACACAATAACTTGAATAGCAATGATTCACACAAAAAACTGAATAATAAAAAAAAATCTGTCTATACTGTAGACATTCAGTGCCTCCATCTGTACCTGTTTTTTCTGTAGATGGCACCTGAAACACCAACTCCTGTTGCATGCTTCCATAATCTCATGGCAGACAGAACATTACTGCTTGTCTTTCAGCTGTTTCACCAAAACAGCCTGCAGACAGCTCTGTACCTTCGACACTGCTAAAGATGCCTGACTATACTGCTGGAGTTTTAAGGTGATTTATCCAAACAGTACCAGAAGGAACATCCATAAACAAGGTATGCAGCTGCCCGAGGTACAGGTGCTCATACATCTCATAAGCGTAGTCTCCACTAGAATATAAACATAACAAATAACAAAATAAATTGCCTTTAAGCTTCCTTTGAATGCATAATTTACAGTTGAAGAATTCAACCTTTGGTCATTCACACTGGCAGCTGCTACTTTCCGCCCTCACTGTATGAATCAAGTCAGGACTGAAATGTCTCATGTTACCTCCTGCCACCACCAGAAGGACTCGAATCCAGAGGTATGAAATTCCTAATAAGCAGAGTCACAAGAGTTTCTGCTATTCTACTGTATAGTCTGCATTAAATTTTCTGCCTCACTTAATTTATTCATCTTTGGTGAGACAAGAGGTCACCAGTACATTTCACTAATTATCACTGGTCACCAGTTTGGGACATACAGCTGACAAAATACAGTTGCATTTCCCACCCCCCACCCCCCTTTTTTCTTTCCTTTCCCCCTCTTTTAAACATAAACCAAAAAATATGACCTTTGTATTACACAAGCAATCCCTTCCCTGCAGTCTAGAGCTGTAGGCCTTCCGTCAGTCTTTTTCACCCCACTTTCAAAGCCACTTCAGCATTAAGGAGCTCCATGACCGCATTGCAACTGGCTGGCTGCCAACCAGCTGCAAAACAAGCGCCCCTTGTATTGACATTGGAGGTTCCTTGATCGCATTCAATAAAGCACCTTTGATGTCAGTACTGTTGGCTAATATCATCTTACAGGGTCTTGAGGGAGAGCTTATCAAATCTGTAAGACAGATCATAAAGTCAGAAAGGACCCTCTAGCGTTAGAATAAAACCAAGTTTGTCTCTTGTGGGGTAAGTATATTATTTATAGACAAGAATGTCAAAATACACGTGTCACCTATGATTCACCATTTTTTGCATAGTATTTGGTGAATCACAGGTCCCATCTTGTCTAACAAATACCAAGTGGTTTTCTCTTGTTATCCAGCCTTAACAGAGAAGTCCCCATAGGACACTAAACAACCAGCCATGCTCGGGTGCCTTTCTGCCGCTCCATATCCTGCTGATCTTCCTTTGCTATAGCCCAGCAGCTGCCTCTTTCTCCCCCTTTCTGGCATGCTCTCAGAGCAGTGCCTGCCACTGCCCACGGTGTTGGTCTTCAAAACTTGGCAGGCACAAAGCAAAATTTCTAGTGCTCTAGCACTGTGGGACATCTGGTTTTGTGACACTTTAAGTACATGAAATTATAAAATCAGAGGGACTGACAGGCCTCCCGAAGGGTTCTGAAACAAAAAGGACACTGGCCCAGGAAAATAAAAAGGTGTAATACACAGTGCCTTGTTTCAGCACCCTCAGTGCTGGCCAATGCTCTCTGAAAGGGTAGAAATCTGCCCACACCCTTTAGTGGAACAGGGAAAGTATGCTGGGCTTTGGTGCTGGTGGTTTTGGCTTTCTTTCCCTCTTGCTTCATCAGCTTGTGTGCCCAGCTCTGCAGTAGAAATCATCTCCACGAAAAACTTGGTGAAGATATCATCTTTCCTCTCATCTTCAGCTTTCCATTCTGCTGTGGGAAATCCCCCGAGGGCACAGGCTGCTTGTCCTTTTTTCAGCTGTTGCAAAATTTTACCTTTACTAGCCCTCTGTCACTGGAACGGCATCTAGCTAAATGTTACGACCTGGAAGATCCCTTACAGTACTAAGCTGGAGAAAACAGCTTTCCCAGCATACTAGCCATCTCATTTTAGACTGGGCCAGGCCTGTTTACAAGCAGGTAGGATGACCCTGCTGGAGGAAGCCAGTGTGTGGCATGAGGCCCACCTCCAGCACTGGCTATCAACAGCTGTCAGTGAAGTGTGTAACTAGCAGGCAGTCACATAAGGACAGTATTTCTATTATACTCTTCTAGCTTACAATAACCAGAGGCTTAGTAGCTCACAGATCTCTAAAAACTTCTCTTCCTTCCTTTTTTAATAAAAGAGGGAAAAGGCAGAGAAAAGCTATCACAGATCATTTACATGAGAAAATAAGATATTCTGTTTCATTTTTGTGAAACCACCCAGAGAGAGATCATCATCTATTAAATGCTGGATTATGCTGTCCTGTTCAGCAAGGCACAGTCATTCTATGTCATCGTACCTAACCCCACATGAAACAGTTGACATTATTTCGTTCCTTGGGCCAGCTCCTCCCTCTTCTTCCTCCTCAGTCTCCCCAGATCAAGGACTGCTGTGTCTTCACTCCCACCACCCATCCATGCTCAGTGATATTTTCCTCATGCACACACAGGTTTGCCACACTTCCCGTTCTGGGAACACCAATAGCACAAAGCTCTCCATTTCTGAACACCAGTGAGAAAAACTCTTGAGACCTGGAAGCTCTGAAATATGGCTCACTCTATGTCACAAACACTAGAAATGGATTTTCAATAATAAAAGTGTTTCCTTATAAATCTGCACACTGGAACATCTGCATGTTTATTTACCTAGATGAGAAGTTTAGCCTAACCGATTTGATGCTGTAAGGCAGATACTGTAAACTAAATAACAGATGTATACAGTTTCTTCAGACATGAACTGTTGTGGTGGGTTGAGCTTGGCTGCCCACCAAGCTGCTCTATCACTCCCCTCCTCAGCAGAACGGCACAGGCAGGGGGAGAAAATAAGATGAAAAAACCCTTGTGGGTCAAGATAAGGGTAGTTAAATGAAGCAATAGCAAGTGTCACGTGTGCAGAAGCGAAGGAAATCAAAAGATGTTTTTCTGTACTTCCCACCAGCAGGCGATGTTTGGCCACTTCCCAGGAAGCAGGGCTTCAGTGTGCTTAGTGGTTGCTGCAGAAGACAAACATCACAAAAAAAACCCAAAACACAAAACCAAATGCCACCCCTTTTGCTTAGCTTTTATATCTGGGCAGAAGTTGTATGGTATGGAATATCCCTTTGGCCACTTTGGGTCAGCTGCCCTGGCTGTGCCCCCTCCCAAGACGTTGCCCACCCCCAGCCTGCTGGTGAGGGGAGGGGGGATGCTGGAGCGGCAGCCCTGGTGCTGTGAGCCCTGCTCTGCAGCAGCCCAACACGGGGTTGTTATCAGCACCTTTCTAGCTACTGATACCAGCACAGCACTGTGGGGGCTGCTGGGGGGCTCAGCCGGACGCAATACAACTGCTCAGGTTAACACATAGCATTGAACTAACATCCAAACACGGTCTCAGGAAATAATCTTAGCAGTGAGGAATTTCCAGTGCCACAGTCTCCAAAAGAAGCAAAAATTTTTGTTCCTGCATTTTTTTATATTTATGTTCCTTTTCCAGGTACGTTCTTCAGGTGAAAATGTTTTTGCAAGTTATTTTACATTCACTTCAATCAGATTTTCTTAAAATGTCATGTTTTCTTTGAAATAAAAAACTGCAGAATAACGTAATCAGAATAAACTACAACCACACTATGATTGAGGATATTTTTGGCAGAAAAAAATCCCATAAACAAGTATGATTTCTGATTTCTGAAAGAACTGATTAGCTACTCAGCTCCACAGAGAAGTTCAGTGTAAGATCACCCAAATGTTTTAGATCATGACTATGACTCAGTTGCCTTTTTAACAGTGTGCATTCATTAAATCATTAAAAGCTGTCAGTTCTTATTAAAATTCATTTGTATCTTTTTCTTCTTTATAAAAAAAAAGAAAAGAGAAAAATAAATTAGAAACTGCCTGAGATATAAAAGAAAGTTTCTTTAGAAGAGGAGGAAAAGAGACATCAAGAGTAGCCAGCAAACTGTACAGGTGAAAAGAAAAACAAATAGTACACCCAGCAGTGTTATCTCAACTCTGAAAAATAATTTTTACCACCCTTTCCAAATATTCATTTTAGATGTGACTACTGGAGAGGAATGAATTCAGCTGAATGTTCTCAATACCTCAGTACTTGGGTGCTGTTTTTTAAAAAATTAATCTTCCTAGACTGCATCCATATCCCCTTGGCAATCAGCTCCATGAAAGAGTCTACAAGCTTTATAAGCACAAATGGTTACAGAAGGCAAGTTCAAAGGCACACGTGTAAGCACTCAAGGAAAGTATTCAGGTTCAGGCAAAAATACTCGAGTACTTATGCACTTGAACAGAAGCATCATCACATAGATTAGCTGACCACCCTAAATCCAACAACACACAGCAATTGCTTGCACACAACACCTGATGGTTAATTCAGACAGACAAGTTATCGTTCTTAAACAACCCCAATGCTCCCCAAATAATCAATATAATTTAGTAAACAATTTTATGAGCATTAGAAAACATTTTCAGCAGGGAGGATAACCTTCAGAAGAGAGAGGGTTGTAGCTGAGCTGTAATGGGAAAAAAGAAGATCTAGAACAGCAACCCCTGGAACTGTCATTTTCACTACGTTTAAGAAAGGGTACAGAAGTGTAAAAAGGGGGAAAACCCATAACAATATCAAATGGCCAGGACCCGCAATAATCATTGATGATTTTAACTATAAAAAAATTCACATGTACAAAATTAATATTTTGCTAATAGTTGGTCCCCTTTCTAAAGGAATTCAAAAGTAAATAAATTGCAGAGCTTAAACAACATTGATTACTACTCCTGATTATAAAAGCTCATAAGAGATCCAAAAGAACAGCTGAAATGCCTCAAGAACCCAAGATAGGTATTTGCACATACAGCCAGTTTCCAGGTAAGTCAGTATGAGAAGAGGGTTTGAAAGAGTTGAAGTCCTGATACTTATAAATAACTTAATAGATTTGAGTCGAGCCAAAATAGTGCAACCAGTGGGCTTTGAACATTGAATAAATACAATTAGCTCTTTTGAAAACACTTTAAAAGTTTCCTACATTTTGCCTATTTCTAAATTTGGTTTCTAGTATATACTGAGCTAATATTTTAGTAGTTACGGCTTTACACATCCAAGCTCTACTGCTGCTAAGACAGAATGAAAACAAAAGCATCCCACTTGTGTCAGCTAGGATTTGGGTAAAGGGTTAGGAGCAGAAAATTCCAACATAGTTAGTAAAACTAGATAACCACATTTTAAACATTACTGTTCCAGGAATTTAAGGTGTCTCTAGTTTATATGAGACTTGACTTTCATTACAGGTACTACATGTTGAGGATAAGATGCTTTTTTTTCATCTTCCTATTAAAGTCTTTATAAAATTTTTTATTTATTTCATTTTCTTTCAATAATCCTATAAAACCAAAAGGTCATTTGTGACTTTGCACATTGCTTATATCTGACAAACATTAATAATAAAAAATATATGGTATTTATTTGAAAACTGGATGTATAAGAGAAAATTTTAACAACCAGAAAGATTTGCAGTATGGACGTATAACTCTGCAATTTTGTGAACCAGTGACGTTCCTTTTTACAGTTACAAGTTAGTATGACAGTCACTTTTATGTTTACAAACTGCACTTAAAAATTAAGTACTGAATAATGTTATTAATGGAATTTTAAAAGGTAGAAGACTTATGTTCATTAATATAACTACATTAAAGATGAGGATTTTTGCTTCTTACTTGCAAGATGACTTTTTCATTCACATAATAAAAAACTGAAGCCAAACAACCTGGGTTTTCTTTTCAAACCTACCATATGTTTTTCTGAAATAACAAATTTAACCTTCAAAGATGTGTATGGCATAAAAGAGGCAGTCAACTAGTAGTTTACTTTGCTTTTTATAGCCACATTACTCTTTATTTTCAACGAACAAGGCCACACACGCTATTTTAAAGTCTGATGATTCTGGCCTTTTTAGTGTAAACCCTCAGTCCCTCCCTGCCTCCTCCCCAAATCCTCAGACTGTCCGGTGACTTGAACAAAGTGTTGCTTTTCCTGCGCAAGCGTCTCACTCCTAAGTCAACAGCTCTCTACTGATCCAAGCCCCGCAGCCCGGCCCAGACCCTGGTGAAGGTGGCTTGTCATTTCCTGTCACAGGATACTCTTCTCAATTACCCTTTTCTTTTTAAGAGTTCAGCAAATCATGTTTCAAGAAATGACGATCTGTATTTCCTTTTTGATTTAACATGTTAAAAATAAACACCAGCCGTCCTTGTTAAATCCAGAGCCAGATGAGGGTATTGTAGGTCAAAAATAAACATTATTTATTCTCTGAGCTATAACAACTTACTTTTGAAGTTACAAAAGAAAGCAATCTTTAGACTGGATATTTGTAAAGATATATAGAGAAGTAGGAAAGGGATTTGAAGAAACTGCAGCAAACCGTTTCCCCTGCTTTTAAGAATTTTTGTGGGAGCATGCATTCTTGATTGATAAAAAACAAATGTCCACATGAATGCCTAATGTACCTCACATTTAAGCGTTAGTCATCTGAAAGGTGTTGAAAGTAAAAGCCGTTAAAGTTATAGGCTTTCACACCAAGATGTTTTGTCTTGGAGTTCACAAGGTTTTAGATTCAGATGAGGAATTGCCACATATGCTGTACAGTTTTCATAATTCTCATCTCAGAGTTACAGCTTCAGGTTCCATGCAATGAAGTTGAGAATAGAACTCTGTGAAAAATGAGTCTCAGTTGAGTGGCCAGACCAAAACCTTTTAATTAATAATAGATTTAGGCCAAACGGTAATAAAATATTGTATCTGATTTTCACATTAACTAACCTTTATTAAAACTTCATTTTGATTATGGACAAAGTATTGATGTCTTTTTTAAGCCAAAAGTCTAAAAATACTTACTTTTCAAAAAAAGTTATTGTTTGCTGACAGTGGAACAGACATTCTTTCACATTTTTCTCAGCACTGAAGTCAGGACATCTCTTGATCCATCTTGTTACCAATTCACAGCTTAACAACGCCAGCTTGCTGGAAGACAGATGGGTACTATGCTACCTGGCTGGGCAAAATCAGCTGCAGGGGAGCAGGCTGAACTTGCCAGAACATGGGCTGGCCCACACCACGTGTCCGTGTGCGATCCCTCATTTAGGATACATGCTCACCCAGAAAAGGCAATTTATACAATCCTAAAAACCTTGGCATGGCAATTGAGGACTTCAGTGCAACTGCCCTATCTCTGCAACTCTGGTCATGCAAATATGCTTAACCTCTTTTACGTGAGCAAACATTTATTTCCAAAGTTAAGCACATGTAGATTCTATTTCACCAATTTCACACAATTAATTTTATGTCTGTCAAGATAATTTTAGAAATATCCAAGGTTTAAATCAGAGAAAGTCATTAATAATCATCCACCCAAAATCAGAGCTTTAAAATATTTATGTTCTGAGGATTAAAATGAAAACACAGAGTTCAAAGTTCTCCTATTTCTTAACTCTAACCAATGCTGCAAAGTAGTAAGTCAACTCTTTTTTTTCTGTCTACTAGCATCCCTTATTTCTGAACTTTTATATTTTTTACATCTGTTTTATATCAATCTTTCACTACACTTGAGACTCAAATGTCATTGTGGGACTATACAAATGGTCATTCTTTCTCTAAGTCATAAGGCAAAGTATGGACTCTGCATATCTTCTTCAGTACTCTTTATTTCCTTTTTTCATGGGAAAAAAAGGACAATGAAAGTTCAAAGCCACTCTATAATCTACTTCAGCAAACAGCATCAACATGGAAAATAAATGACTCATGGCAATACAAATATATACCTACATTTAAAACAGGGATGTTCTGCATAGTCCCTGATGTACCTCTTTAATTCATCTAACTTGTACTGTCAAGCCTGCTTTAGTGTTTTGGTCAGTTTCTGAGGTCTCTAACAAGGTCCCCCATCACAAGAGCAGATTTTTTTTTCCTAAATTTGTTGAAGGTTATTGAACATTACGTGTGGGAGATATCCTGTTTTACAGAAGCACACAGACAATTTTTTGAAAAGTAAGCAAAAACATGGTTTTGCCACATGTTAAGGTTAAGGAAGTCCATGAATATCTTAAAAATCAGACCATGACCACGGACGTGTTTTCTACCTTTACTGGATCTGTCTAGGTCTCACACATGACAGACCTTCGTTACATTTGCTGTTCCTCTGTTGTTAATGAATGCTCTGGTTTCATCCGCTTTCCTGGATAAGGAGAGGCTCATGAACTTGCAGAGACCGCTTTTCTTCCCTGTGGTAACCAAGGTCATTATTCGCACACTCGAGGGAGTGATGCAGTGTCCTGTGTACTTATTGCCTTCACTTATGTTTGGTAGTGTTGAGATCTAAGTAAAAGCATTATTACTGCAACAGTAAACTTAGTTAGCATTGGAAAATGTGATCATTGGAGTTTCTTTTCATTACAAAGTGAAAGAAAAGCTTTAGGGTAAAATATAGGTTTTCCATTAAGCTCCTTTTCCAACTATACAAAAATGATGCTATAAAAACTACAGTGGCTTTTACTAATTCAGGGGCTGTTAATTTACAATCAGATCAAAAGGTAAGATTAGGTGTTTGAACTTTCTCTTTCCCCACTGCTGTATTTTAACTAATTCCATCAAACAAAATGTCAGCCTTCCTTTCTTTAAACAAAACTCGTAACTTGCTAAAAGAAAAGTTGAGCAGTTTTCTATCTGGATCCAAAGTACAATGAGGTCAGTAAAAACACTCTCATTAAGTTTAAACAGGCTCTGGTTTAGGCATTTGTATGGTAATAACTGGACAACCAAGAAAGATGGATGTCTATTATACAGCTAGGAGCACTTTACATCAGCTTTTGCCATTTATCATGTTAACATATGGATATCAATGACTTGGAATACAAACAAGAGGCATTACACTATTTCGCTGAAGAGACCAATAGCTATTGAAGTTCTTAATTGATTTGATGAGAGGCCTGTCTTTTTTAAACTCAGGGAACCTAAACAGATGAAAATAGTATTGAAATATATATAGATGAATAAGGACTTAATCTCAGAATAATTGCAAACAGAGGCATTCATAGACACCTTGTATTTCATCTTTATCTTTAACTGCATGAAACCCAAATGTTCTGCTGGTTGTTTCTGCCCTTTCCTGTCCCTCCTCTTCCATGTTCTCAGCTTTTCTTATGCATCAGAAGTCAAGTGTTAATTCCAATAGGGGTTAATAGGTGAAAAGTCATAACTTTCTTTTTTTAAAAAAATGAATGCCAAACAAAATCATTTGGATTACAGTCAGTTTTTAAACATTAAAAGATATAGCTTTGATTCTAAGCATATTTCACCTTTAGTTTTTTATTTCTTCAAGTGAGAATTTTGTAAGAATGTTTCAGTCAACTAAAAAAGTTGAGGTGGTCCTTAATTTTAAATGATGAAAAAAAGCCTTTGACTTTAATAAAATCCCACATGCATTTAAGACAATTACTGTGCATTCCACATCCTAGATTGTTCATCACAAAGTTTCACCCTAGTACTGCATGTCCACAGTAAGCCACTTACCCATGCTGGCATGTCAGGTTACTGTTGATTATTTCTCTTTGCTCATGCACGCAGGTAAATAATTAGTATCTTAAAATTAGCCCAATCTTTAGTCATAAACACAGAACATTTACCACACTTATTTTAAAGCCAAAGAACTTGTCAATACAATGTATGGTTAAAATATTTTTTTGTAATTATGGAACGTGCATTAATGGGTATCACTGTGGTTGGCCTAAGAGGGCTACAGAAACCAGCAAGAGTGAGTAGAGGCTTGGATTACAACAACTAGCAGCCTTTGCCATAGACTAATTCACCCGCTGCTAGCCACATACCAATAAAAAAATCACCAACACAGTAGCTAGACTTTCAGTTGTACAGGGCTTCTGCATAATCCCCTCTTGCAACACCAGCAGCATGAAAAATAAATAAATAAAAAGCTTACCATGCTTAATGCTAGCCAGATGAAAAAGGATGCGAAGGAGTAAGACAAAATTAAAAAGCTTTATACTTCAGGAAGTTACGTACAAGTTACAAAGTGAATTTTTTATTTCAATTGTGTTTTAAAATTATTGTTATGAAAAAAAAAAAAAAAAAAAAAAGCCACCAATGTGCCCCTCTTCAAAGAGGTCCCAGAAAGCACATGAGCACTTGCTCAAAAGCCTTCACTCACTGTTGTCCCAATTTCTCTTTCCTGTCATGTTCATTTTGGGCCTCTCCTCCATTTTTCAGGCCTCCCACTTTTACTCTTTTACGGCTGTAAACTCTCAATGTCCTGACATGTTCTTCCTAGTTATCACCCTTTTCTGCTGAGAGGTTTCTCGTTACCTCTAAGGTGCACTGTCTGCCCAGAGAGCTTCTGCGCAGCACCCCCCTGCCTCCCTCCCCCCCGCCCCCAGTGCCAGTCAACTGTGCTAAATCCAGACATTCCAGATGCCACAGATACTTGTCCATTACATTATCTGCCTTCAGCCCATCTGCTAAAATAAAATTTGCTAGATCGGGGACTAAAAAACTGCTTCCCCTTCTCTGGCCTCTGGTAGCACTAAGCCAGCTTAGGGTCAGCAATAACAGCAGAACTTTGAACTCAGGACTTTTGGCTTTACCTGAAGATGGCCAACTCAACAAAATTAAATGAACAAATGAGCTCTCCTGTCATATTAAATACTGTTACATTATTGAAAAATATTTCTAAAAATTCACCTTTGCCCTATTTTAGAATCTAGATGGCCTAATGTTCAAGCCCTAGAATGGAATCAGAACTTGTTAACAAATAAATAGTAGCAGCAAGTATTTATCAATGCAGCTATCTTTGTAGTCCTCAATAACCACACAGCTATTTTGTATACACATGCACTGCATACCATCTGCTGATGTTTATTTTAATTCACCAGGAAAGGCCTGTGTTTAAGTTGGAATTTAAGTGACAGAATCAGAACAAAAGGAAAAGGGCAGCAGAATAAACTGAATAAATTCCAAATATGACTTGTAAAGGCAGACAATATAAAAGCTATAATCTAAGTTTAATCCCCACACTTTTTAAACATAGTAATTACTAGACATCTGCTGGTAACACAGCCTTGCTATTGGATAACCTTAATTACCCTGTAATATTTCCTGACACTCCCCAAAATATGCCCTATGGATAATAATTCATTCACGGTTCAGCCCCATTATTAGCTACTAATTCAAACGATCAAGACAAAGACAACGAACAGATGACCTTGAACAATTACCCACTCACTAAACGGAATTTATTTCATGCTTTTCAAAGACTTTACTGCTTTCCTGGCTTCATGAGCAACACTCAAAAATTAACAAAACGCAAGCAAGGGAAGACTGCAGAATGAAAGGAGATTTGCTGGGGTACCTTAGCTCCTTTAAACACCATTTGCCTTCATTAACAACACAATGGCCAATGCAATATATTTCATTTTCTAAGATTAAATAGGGACCTAGACAGAGTAGGTGCAAAAGTGATACAATTGTTTTATTAGACTGGATTAGTAAGCTGTTTAATTATCTGCACGTATTGGGAAACTTAGAATAATTTTAAGAAAGGATTTAAATGCATACAGGTTAAATGAATGGAATTAATACAACTGTTGCAGAAGCAGATACAGCATCATTGCCTTCAGTACTGAAGCCCAGGGCGTCAAACATCTGAGGCTTCTTTGTGGGCTGTCAGGAAATATTTAAAGCCACAGATCACACTTGGCCTTCAATTTGAGCTGCCATAACCTGACGCCCTTCTTTCTGATCGTATAGGTAAAATCAAGTGCATAAAATGGACCATTATTGCCAAATAAACCTAATCTCTACTATTTTGGATGATCAGGTGTCTTGTTCATTTTGAGAAATTATTGTTGTAATGAACATGAAAGGGGATAATTTTTTAAAATTATTATCATAATCAGTTTTTGGATATTTTGTCTTCAGATTAGGACAGGAAGAATGTACTCAGAGGAGTGTAAAAAGTTATCCTTCTCTCTGAACCTCAGTTCATTCTCTCCTCAAGAGTCTAGGAGGCCCCTTGCCATCCATCTGAAAGTGCAAACATTCAAGTTCAGCTGGAAATAAGACTAGAATTACCGAACTGGTAGGAAAATAATGTTGAAGCAAAATACAAGGAAAGAAGGAAAAGCAAATTAAAAGTCAAAGTCAAAATGAAATCATTGTTTGCTGAGGTGATTTGGAGAATGACACTGTCACTGTAGGAATATAGTTTAACTTCTTAAAAACCTGTAAAGTGGAATGACAGAAAGAAGAAATTATAAATAAAATAAAAACCTAGCAAGACAGATGGCTACAGAATTTCCCCATGCCAAAATCAGAACTCCAATGAAAAATAGGTTCTAAACACTATTTATTTTCATGCACTAATCACAATGACTTTAAAGATGAGGGTTTTTTTAAACATAAAGTTCCTTAAGAGCGAACAACTTCGTGAAATTTAAGGCAGGATAGTTAGTCCTAGTTCCAGACAAACAATCTGAAAGCCACAGGTAAAAGGAACATCCTAGTTCTCCTTGATCTTAAAAGGTATGCAGTCTGCAAATATAAAGCACTCCAGGAATGGCAGAGTGGAAAATGAATTTCTTCTCCAATGGAAAGCACGAGACTGCAATACCTTCAATGAAAAATGTTTGTGTCAACATGGCTTTATGGACTACTTGATACTTCTTGTTGAAGCTATGCTCTCTGAGCATGCTTTGCTTATCAAAATACCTAATAAAACTTCTAAGATTTAGAAGTCCACCTCTCCCAAAAATCAGATATATGTGAAGAAATTTCTCTTCTTGTTCCAAGCAGATTTTTTTTCAACTTTTCCACTACCCATCTGAACATCCTCTTCAAGAGTAGTGTTCAAGTATTAGCACATCTCCCTCTAATGTTGTACTTTTCTATTGTACTAACTGTAGGAGTCAATTCTTCATGAAATACTCACTTCAGGATTGGATATCTTTCCAAAAGACTGCTTTGGAAGCATTTTCAGTGGCAATATAATGAATTAAATTTTGTATAGTCTCTTCTGACCACAAAATCCATTAATTACATCAACAATTACTCCATAACTTCTTTTCTTTTGGTCATTGCATGATCCCAGCCCAACATCTGGGATTTTCATTAGGAAGCACATATTTTTATGTCTAGAACTTCTAGAGAAATGAACACATGACATTTTCTTTCCCAGATCAAGCGTAGCCTTTCAGGTCATAATCAAGCATCTCGGAAACAGATTTGTTATCAAGCCTTTCCAAGAACAGTGTGCTCTGTGTTTCAAAAATCACTCATGCAATGGATTGTAAACATAAAATATTTTCCTGTGGATAAACCAACAAAATAATCTCCTGGCCATGGGTCAGGAATGGCCTTTTCTAATGCATAAATATTCAAATTATCATTTTTGAGGGGAAAGTTTGAAGTACACTTGTTATTAATTTCTATACAGACAAAATTAGTGCAATTTGCCTGAAGCTCATGTCCTTGTTCATTCAGGAACTGAAATGTCATGTACAGCAAGATAGTCTTTTCTTCTAATTAATGTGGTCATGAAACAAAAGAAACACAATATGCAAGTAAGAACTATGATGAGTAAATAAAATGCTGTCCCTTCCAGGAACAAAACACTCAAAATATACTAGTTTCATATACTTGGTTTTGAAAGGCCTATCAGTTAAAACTGAAAGTATTTTGCTTAAGTTACATCTGGTTACTAATAGGTCCTGTTTCAATTGTTTCAGGGAAACTTTAAAAGTTTTTTTCTAGAATTCAGGTCCAGAACGAACTCCATAACTGAGTTCTTGTATGTTTAATCTTAGATGTTGGGACAATCTCAAAATTAAATTCACATTTCTGTTCACATCTGAAAAGCCTCCTAGAAAGTCAATATGAATCTCGATAATTTCTCTTTATGAATGTTACACAGCAAAAAGCCATACTAAAGAGTGTAGAACTTAATTTTTAACCTCTTAATCTTATGGTTCCCAGAGATTGCCATAAAGCAAACACAAAACAACCAAACTTATTTACAGAGTAAAGGGTCTTTACAAATATTCTAAGAAAAATTACTGCTTTACATCAGTGGTCCCATTATCATTTGATATGTTTGACCTTATCTACTGGAGCACGCAATAGTGAGTGTCTTGCATGATTATTTTTAAAAATATTTATTAAATGAATGTTAGAAACAGGGCAGAAACCTGACCAGATTCACTAATAAGAATTCTGCTTCAAGCATTTCCTTCACCAACTACTTCAACAGCGGATGGTGTCCCCTCTCAGACTGGAGTGGGTCAAGGTGGTTACTAATATCTTCACAGAAGAAATTAGACCTTCCTCCTTGCTATCCAATGGGAGTTCCAACAATGGATCGACAACCAGTTTCACCTTTTAGTGTGGGACTACACATCCTGGAATCAGCAATTTCCTGTGCCAGAAAAAGCTTCCCAGAAAACCGCTCCTTTGTCCTGTCACCCTGGAAGTTTTTATGTTTTCAGAAATATTCCATTCCAGTGATCCCTTTCATGACGAAAGCAAGACAATGGAGAAGGTGACCATTTCCCCAGAAAATTCAGAGCCAGGGCATTTGCCTGACATCTAGGGAACCAGCATTTCCTGGAATGAATCAGGTACAAGACCCGGCATGCAACTTGCTCTGTCATAAGCAATTGTTCTGACCACCAAACTGCATTCTTAATTACTTTTGTCCATCTAGACACAAAGATCTTTTCCAATACATTCTCCATCAAAACTGTTAGACTCCCGTGAGGAGTTTTAATGTCAAGTTATTGATATTTTTCAGTAACAGGTACTTCTGCTTAACTTGATTTTCCTAATGATAATAATAAGCCCCTCAGAAAGTGTAGTGGTTTGATGCTGTCTGAGTGCCAGGTGCCCACAAAAAACACTCTGTCACTCCCCTCCTCAAGTGGACAGGGGAGAGACAATATAACAAAAGGCTCATGGGTCAAGATAGGGACAGGGAGATCACTCGCCATTACCATCAAGAGCAAAACAGACTCAACCTGGGAAAAATCAGTTAAATTTATTACCAATCAAATCAGAAAAACACCTTCTCCCCACCCCTCCCTTCTTTCTGGGCTTAACTTATTTCCCATTTTCTCTACGTCCTCCCCTCGGAGCAGCACAAGGGAATGGGGAATGGGGGTTGCAGCCAATTCATCACACGTTGCTTCTACCCCTCCTTCCTCCTCACACTCCTCCCCTGCTCCAGCATGGGGTCCCTCCCACGGGAGACAGCTCCCCGTGAACTGCTCCAAGGTGAGTCCTTCCCACGGGCTACAGTTCCTCACACCCTGCTCCAGCATGGGTCCCCCCACGGGGTGCAGCCCTTCAGGACCAGACTGCTCCAGCGTGGGGGACAGGTCCTGCCAGCAGCCCTGCTGCAGCCTGGGCTCCTCTCTGCATAGGGCCACAGGTCCTGGCAGGAGCCTGCTTCAGCACAGGTTTCCCATGGGTCACAGCATCCTTCAGGCATCGCTCTACTCTGACATGGGGTCTCCCACAGGTGTATATCTGATCCACCATTAACCTCCATGGGCTGCAGGGGCACAGCCTGCTTTCATCCATGGTCTTCACCATGGGCTGCAGCAGAACCTTTGCTCCACCACCTGGAGCACCTCCTTCCTCGCTGACCTTAGTGTCTGCAGAGCTGTTGCTCTCAGTGTCACTCCTCTCTCCCACTGGCACAGGTTTCATTGGGTTTTAATATGCTGTCCCAGAGGTGCTGCCACCATCGATGCTGGGCTCAGCCTTGGCCAGCGGTGGGTCTGTCTGGAGCCAGCTGGTGTGGGCTCCATTGGACATGGGGGAAGCTTCTGGCAACTTCTCACAGAAGCCACCCTGTAGCCCCCTGCTACCAAAACCTTACCATGCAAACCCACTACAGGAAGTTATAGCTACAGAAAGCAGTGTTATTAAAGCTGTAAATAAACCATCATCTGTATAGGCAAAGATGATATTCTGACAGCGTAGACCTTTTAGATGCAAGAGAGCTGTCCAGACCCAGAAAGTGCTTTGAAAGTAGCAGATTTTTTTTTTTCTTCTCAGCCACACTGTTAAGCGACCAACGCTTCAGACCTTCTAAGGCCTAATCATGCAACTCAATGGAAGAGCTAAACTTCAGTTGTTACTTCCTGCTTTTAATTTCTTGGTTTTCCCCAGCTCCCCTTCCCACGAAAGCTTATTTTTCTTTCTTGGACTTAATGCTTTTTCATGCTTAAGTTTTCTCTCTCCTTCCTGGAGTCACGACTGTCTGCTTTTATCTTCAGTGTAGTCAATCCCTAGTCTATACCTAAGACTCTGACTATAATGAACTTTTTTTCTTAATGGAAATAAACAAACCTGCCTGCTTTTTTGCTCCTTCATTCTTCCGATACATCCTCCATGCTGCCCAATTCTTTCTTCCTCTTTCCTTAGCTTAACCTCCACTTTTATATCTGGCAAAATTAATTTTCTATAT
Source organism: Falco peregrinus (assembly GCF_023634155.1). Taxonomy (NCBI): domain Eukaryota; kingdom Metazoa; phylum Chordata; class Aves; order Falconiformes; family Falconidae; genus Falco; species Falco peregrinus. The sequence continues at coordinate 796,774 of NC_073730.1, forward strand.
CACGTATACCCTTCTTCTTTATTATCTTTCTCTCCCTACCTTTAGTTTTATACACTGTTTCAATGTCCAAACTTTAGATTGCAAAGCTTAAGAATATTTTTCCCCCTCAAAAATAATACCTTATTTCCTTAGTTTTATAATGAAGCAAAATACATTTGGTTGCTTGAAGTTAACAAAGATCATCTCACCTTCTGAATGGTGGATAACCAACTTGAATCATACAATCTTTTCTCTCTGAAGCTGAGTGCTAAATTCCTGAAGCATATTTAAAACTTGCATCTTTAGTTTTGCCACAGAGGTATTACATCAGCCTGTTTTCTAGTTTTCTATTCAATATTCAATTCAATGATCCTATTCAATTTCTGTTCCTGTATACTGAACATTCATAATCTTAACCTACTGCAGTCTGACTTGCAACATTTCTTCTTAACAATTTTTAAATCTGCTTACTACAATATAACCTGTACCACCGCAAGCGACAGAAATCACCATTGTCACATTTTCATTTCATATACCTTCTATGTGAAGTAGAAATTATAACCATGTGTAAGAAGCCATTGTTGGTATAAGGAAGCAGTTTTAGCAAAAACGATGGATTTTCCATTGCTATGTTGCCCACTGAAGCTCAAATATTGTCTGGCAACTATCCTCAAGGGCAATTGTCTGGCCAACTTAGCAGTGGGCCCCCTGCCATCCTAACAGATGGGCACCAAGTGTAAGTAGCCATAAGACCATATAAGTGCATTTAGTGTGAAACTTGGGGCATAATTCCCAGCCTTGATCACCATATGGCTTTTCTATACTGAGTTTGTGATAAATGGGATGTGCAGAGATAACCTAACTCTGAACATGAACAGCATTAAGGAAAATAATGAGACTATTTCCCACCACGTGATAAGCAGGGGCGAAGTTTGGAATTAGCAGGAGCAGTAGAAGAGTAGGATTTTTATACATGGTCTTCCCCATACTTATTTTTGTTGATCCACTAAGTTTTCTTAGGATCAAGGAACAAGGAAATCTGTTCCCTTCACTCCCTCCATACTTCTTTACAGGGAAAGAAAATGAAAAATTATGAAAACCAGTACCTTCAAGAAAGAAACCTTGAATTGATTCACTTAGTCTTGTAATTGAACTGAACCTGCATTTCACAGTAACTTCAATATTGAATTCTGCAGGACAGGTTTACAAGAGAAGCTCAAGGTTTCACAGAATCATTCACCATACATGTGTTAATGCTTTTAGTCTGTACTCTTATTGGGTATGGAAAGCATTTCACATCCCCTCAGCACACGTTTCAGAGAACTGCCATATCTGATCTAGTGCTCAGGGAAAAGGAAAGCCAGCAGAACCTATGAGTATGTTTGTAGCCACCATCTTTAATCTAGGTAATTCCAAGTAGCACATGCTTCATTATCTGTGGATCTCAGTTATTGCAGCAAACTTCATTTGAGTTTGTTAACAGAAAGGAAAAGCCTCTTTGCTCCCATCCCCAGTTACATATTTCTACTGGAAAGGGCAATGCTGCCTTTCAGTGAGACACAACTTGAGGAGTTCAAGGTATTTACAGAACCCTTATCTTTGATAAAAAAGAGGGAGATTTAATCTGATATATACTAATAGAGATTTTGCTGGAAACAGTTACAGCTGTGCAGCTGAAGGTCTAACACAATATACATCTCTAAGTTCAGTTCCTAGATCTGAAAGAGTGACTTCCATGAATACTCATTTGAATTTACCTGCTTTCCAACAGTATTTAAATAATCAACTCTGCTGGCATGAACACTTGCGGAAAGCAAATGTCAAAGTTGCTTATGTGAGCTTTTCTGGAAACACAATTTAAAACTGGCCCTCCAAGAATTTCAGTTGAAACATTTATCTAATCAGGAAGAGAGATAACTGACAGGCAGTATTTCATCAGAATCCTGAAGCAACCATAATAAAGAATCAAATACAGTCATGCTTTTGGTTGACATATATGAATCCTTTCTGAATTAACTTACTACTTACCTGAAAAAAGAAGAGTTAAATTAGTCCCTATTTATGTACTGGTTACTTAGGCTATCAATAGCTTTTCTCATACACGTTTACATACAATTAGAGCTCTTTATGTTGATTTCCTCTTAGGAAGACCGACCTTTTATTTTTAGCTATCAACATGTAAAGTTTTAAGCTGAATCAGGTTATGTTTCAAAAATCAGGGAACTAACTAGGCAACATTAAATAGGATATTTTTGCAGACCTATACGTTGATGGGAGGCTTCAAATACCTATTCAATAGTTGAACAGGTGAGAGACAAAACAAACATACCAATAGAACAGGTCCTAGTCAGCATCAGAGTATAATTATTATAAAATTACCCTCAAAAATACAGAATCTACCACAAGTATTAGGAGATCAAATTCACAACAGAGATAATGTCTTTCTGCTTCAGTTGTGGCTCTGTTGAGAAATGAGTCTAAGAGCTGCACAGTTTCCTGTTCATTATCTTTCAGAAACTTCCAGGACCAATTAATTCAGTTTATCAGAAAAATATTTTCTCAGTCATCAGCACTGCAAGGCTGGCCTTAAATATGAGTCAAAGCACAGGCTCCTTCTGAGTGCAGCTATGAATGCAGCACTAAAAATCACAGCTGAAATCACCATTACTCCCCTTTCATGATACAAATTACTCCATAGTCTGTCCATTGTGAAGACTTAAATATGCCAAATTCATAACACAGAAAGAACAGCAAAAAAAGGACTTGAGTAAGATGAAGCTAGACTTGAATAAAGTAAAAAAACAGCAAGAAATGCTCTAATAGGCATTGAGCATCCTATACAAGCACGAATACCGTACTTCCAATAAAACTGAAGTTACAAAAGTTACCTCTTTCAGTTACATGTAGAAAGAGACATTTTTACAACATAACTAACCCGCAGAACTCACTACCTACAAGTGACTAGACAAACCAAGAGTTTAATTTGTTTGATTAATCAGACATATGCCTGGGTAGTGAAATTAAAGAGGGCCTTTACAAGAGAAAAGTGCTCATCAGCCCACTGTTTCATGCTCTGGATCACAAGCTTGAGTGAGCCCAGGGCTGTGCATAGATTTCCCTGGTGGGCAGCTGACCTGCAGAGGTTTCTGACCACAGCAATTGTAAGGGCAGTGAAAGCCACACGCATCTTGGCTACATTTACTGGGTCTCAGTTTCTTCACGTTCTCCACTTAGCTGAGGTGTGCAGCTTCACTGCCAGCGCAGGCTGTGATAGAGAGAACGCAGGGGACCCAGCCCCCCCCTCCAACCTGCTGGCCATCTGCAAACCAGCCCAGCGCAGGCAGCTCCCCAACACACATGTGGCCTCAATGGTCCAAATCAGAATAAAAGTTGTGAACCTACTACAGAAGTAAATTATAAAGTATTGTGTGTACCGAAAAAGGAAAACAGTTTGTTTACAGCAGGTACATTCAGAATATTAGCCACATTTTCAGAATTAAGAAGAAAACAACCATTTCAGAGAAAGCAATACATCTTTGACTAAAGCTGCATTGTATTCAAAACATGTAGAAACGCATGTAAAAGGTGTGGTCATTGTAAAACTCTCCAAAATGCCTTTTTTCTGCTTGTGTTTGCTGGTATGGTTTCAATCCTTGTCAGCCAAAACAGAAACATGTTGTGATTTAAGTTTTCAGCTGCCAGGATCTGGTCAATGGCCCAGCCAATGCTGGCTCTGGCTCCTCCATTTGTTCTCACTCATATCACCGCTCTACGAGGGGCTCCTGGGCTCTACTTGTGTGACCCCTGGCACAGCCAGGAGCTGCAGAGCGGTGGGGCTCACAGAGGCTGCGCTCACCCAGCCAGTGGCACTGCTGGGCCCAGGGGCCTCCCTCCCCCCGTGGCCCCTCGCCCCACCCCAGCATTTCACAGCAACAGGGTCGCCAAGGCACACTGACACCCACAATGCTGCAGGTTGCTGCTGCTCCTCACGGGTCCTCTGACACAAAACGCTATTCAACCCTCATCAGCCTTTGCGAGCCCAGAACAGATTTGAAATGGAAAGAACAGTGGGATCCTGCTTTGGGTTGATCGCTAGTTCTATAGTATTCATCTCGGGTCACACTCTTACATAGACTACTGAATAACCTGGTGCCCACAGTCATTTAAAACAGGAACGGAACTTTCTAAAGCCCTTTTGGAAAACAAATTTAAGCACAAGTATTTCCTTTTGGCCATCTTATAATAAACTGGCAATATTTTGAAATGTGAACACATTTTTCTCTAATAAACTCTTGCTATAATGTGTTAATGTTAAAGATGCTGAATTCAGAAATTAATCTGATACAAATAAGTTTTTAAAAATTACGTTTCTATTTCAGTTCCTTTACTTACCCAAATATTTTGTTTTCTAAGTTATTGATCATTTGTTCAAAATTGCAAACTGGACAGTCTATGCCCCTTTCAGATTCCACTTTCATAATCCACAGAGCCTTTGTGTTTAATCTTTTGTTAGACCCTAAAGTTCTTTGATGCATGCACATTATTTTCTAGTGATTGCCACCACATGAAAAGGGTGTTAATCCTCTGCTAATTAACAACTTGTTGAGGTCAACGGGGGTCAGCACTTTACATTTTTGGATTTAGTGAATTTTTCATTCATTGGAAGTTCTTGTTCTCATCAGTTCAGCTATTCCATCATTTTTTTCTTGGTGTATTTTGTTCCATGTCAGTGATAGCATCCTTTTCCCTTCTTAGCCCACTCAGAACATGCTGAAAGCTTTTGGTTTGACACGGGATTCTGTTTGCTTTTATTTTTTTGTAGCTATACTACCTGCTCTACAACTACTTAAATTACAAGGCCTATTGCTTCATGCAGTTTAGGTGTTTTGACTAGTCAGGAAATGGAGCTTCCACTGCTTTTGATAGTCATACTACATGTTCCATTGCATACAGCGTTCCTCAATAAAAATATAATACAATACTCCCACAAAATCATTAACTGATTATAAAAGGTATAAAAAAGAATCTTAATAGAAAAAAAAATTGAAGATCTTGCCACTTATTCAGTAATATTTATTTATATAAATATTTATTCATTACCTTATTAATCTGAAAACCAGCTTTATTAATTCCAGACAATTTTAATGGCTTTCACCATTACCTTCACAGAGTGCAATAGCTTACACAGTTGAAATTCTATTAACTCAGATTTCAAGAACAGATTTGTTTCTCTTTTCACTTGATATCAAGAATAAAAAAAGGTAGCTTTCTTTAGGGAAATGATACATGCCAAAAATGTTCTTATCTAAGCAACGTTACCAAGATCCACTTTATTTTTTTTGTAGCATGTCAGTGAATCGTGCTTATTTTCTAAATGACCAGTGACAACCTTTCAGAGTACTAGTGAAATAGAACTATGCTGCCCTATCTGTGTACTTTCTTAAAAAGGTTTTGCAATCTGAAGAAAAGTAGATAGCAAGACAGAAGATGTTTTGTTTTGCATTCAGTTCCCACCAACTGGAAAAGGTGCACGAGAAAAGGCATTACAGGAACAGATTAATAAAACTTGATGGGGCTGGGAGAGACTATGAATGAAGAAAAAGATGGAATGACATCAAAAAAATCCGTATCTTTATAATAATTAAGAAACAAGTCTGGCCTTAGTAATCTTGCCAGTGATTCCTACAATTTTATCACATGTTGTATGGAAAACCACTTTATTTTCTAATAAAAGAATTTGATTTTTCTATCTCCAGAATAGGTTGAAGACTTCTCTCAACCCTTGTGAAAGACATAGGGAACATAGACATTCCCAATCACTCTTCTACAAGTTTCAGTACTTTTTTTTTTTTTTTCCCCTCATGAGCCATTTTAATTCTTCTGCTTCCTTAAATAACCGATCCTAATCTTTGCAGTCTCATTCACACAAACCTCCTGCATTTAATTGACTTTTTAAATCACTATTTGAACACCCCTACTTCTAAAATACCCTAACAAGGATGGGGAAATTATCTTTGAAACACTGCTTCTTAGTGTTGCTTAAAATTAAAAGAAACTGCTTAAAAAGAAAAAAAAAACACCAAAACAAAACAAAAAAACTCAGCACAGTCCTGTGGCTGTCACTTATAATTCCTTCAAAAATTCTTAAAAAAAATACAAAAAACATTTAAAACTGAAGTGCAGACAGCCACATACCTGTGTAGACACTGTGGCTAATTACATGTTATGTAAATGGTATCTCACAAACAGCGCTGTATAGATGACAGACCATTAAGACAGTTTACAAAGAGGAGTAATCTTAACCCTTTTGAATCTTGAGTAAAGGAAAAAATAATTGTAGAAATTAAAATGATTTTGTTATCTGAAGCTCAGAAAAATCTTAGCACAACAAAGGTGATTCATGATGAAGGATATGTCTATTTTCTTTTTGACAAACGAAATACCTTCAGGGTGCTGAAGTTCTGTGACCCTTACTCAGCCATTTGAACAACGGGAGGATGAAGATTTCCCTGAGGTTCCCTTACTGAGTGCACATCCCTGGCTACTGTTGCAGCAAGGCACTGAGTATCTCCATAATTATTTTTGAATGGTTATTTTGACTGTTGAGAAGCAGCAACTCCTGAGATTCCGTTTATGCAAATATATGTTAAAATGAAAATAGCTGAAGAAAAAATACTTGTCTTTCTTTTCAGTACCCTCTTTCCAGAACTTTAATAAAGAATCTCCCCTTTTTGTTGAATTATTAACATCACTTTTTATTCATTCTGCTATTCATTTGTAATGACAGATTTTCATGCAGATAAACTAGGAATTCACTTGAAAGTCAATTCTTTCCTTAGCCTATTAAACAAGTAAGGAATTTCAGTGTAAATATTGGCATTAAAACAGTGCTATGATTTCAGCATTTGAAGAAGTTTCATTACTTGAGGAATTGAAGTATTTAGATAAAGTTAAATTAGGCCACAAGAAAATATATTTTTTAAAAAAGATGATGACCTAAATGGTGAATTGTGACAGCAGCCAAGTAAATAACTTAACAAGAAAAAGCTTTGCAGAATATTGATTTAATGCATCACTTAAGCAACAGAATATCTCAAACCCACATTATCCATGCTCTATTTCCCTGTACCTTGGACAGTTTATCTATTCACCTCTCTCAAAGGAACAAGCACATATTTCTACATGAATTGTTTGCCTATGATGTACAGTTTTTAACAGTATGATAAAATTAATCTTTAGTGTAAATTTACTTTTCTCGAAGATACTTGTTTGTAGAAATTTTAGCATTATGGAATTAAAAAGCTACAGAAATTTAACCAAGATATCGTATACATTAATTGTCCTCTTTACTATGTGAAAATGTCTCACTGCAAAATAAAGATTTTCACTGTGTCAAAGGACTGTAAACTGTACTTCAACTTCATTGCAGTTTCTAAAAAAATCATTAAAAGAATGCCAAAAATCTCATAAAAAATTACACTGATTTTAAATTATGGCTTGAAATGTTACATTCAGGGCAAAGACTGTAAAGGCAGTGCTGTCTCACAGGAGGAGGGAGAAGCTAAAAAAAGTATTCATGTCCCTTTTTTTGTTTGTTTTTTTTGTTTGTTTGTTTGTTTGTTTTTTGTTTAAGATACAAATGAAAGAATCTATTTGTTTATAAGAGTGTTTTATTACCCAAAGTAAAATCTGGTGCTGTAAAGATTATTTCAGGCAAACTTAGCCTTTATCAGTGTTATGCCATTTAAAGTGCATGAACGATGGCTTGATGGCTAGAGAGGCATCCGATCTGAATTCTCTGATTTCCTCTCTGTGGCTACGGAGCTGGAGCTGCTGCTGCTCGACTCCATGTCACCCAGCTGCCACAGCAGGTTCTGCACGTAGGCAGGACTTTTTTCACTGCATATGCTTAAATAGTTCTACCAAAGTCCTACATGAATGATGAATATTATGAATGAGGCCCTTTCCCTCATGCCTGTCCTGAGGAAGCATTTAAACCACCTTTTGCCCAGTGGTTTTGTTTTTTTCCTGATTAAGCACTCAATTTTATGGAAAATGGGCTAAGAAGAAAGACTTACTTAACAGGTGGCACAGGAATCGCACAGGGTAATAGAAGCCCAAAGGAAATTATGATTTTGTAGCATTTTGCAAAAACATGAAATGTCAGAACACTGTCCCCAGATCAAGGTTTGAACCACAATTAATTCATAATATCTTCAGTAATTTCCATCACTGTTACCTAGTCTCAAAGATATCTCACCAGAAACCAGCAAAGAACATGGGGGTAAATTTAGTACTGACAAACCACAGCTAAACTCCTTTTTAGCAACACCCATTTCCCCAGCAGAAAAAACGTTTTAAATTTTCAGGTCTCTTCTCAGTCTTAGAGGAGGTGGCCACAAGGTCTCACTGATTTCCCTCTCCCTCCGTGCTGTGGTAAAAAGCTCCCAAGCTATTTGTAGTCTACCCTTTGTAATATCTGCAAAGCAGATTTAAGGAATTACAGAAGTTACCTCCTGGCCAGTTTTATTTATCTTTTACAGTTAAAGGATGCTCTAAGAACATTGCTGGAGCCTATCTGACCACCCTTAGCGATCTCTCCAGCTGAGCAAGGCAGGGAATAAGACTCATCTGTTCACCTCATGTTTTGTCATTTGACATCTGTCTCAGAGCAACACCCTGTAAGAGCAGACACTTTGATGCCACTGCAGTTTTATCTTTGTCAGAGTTAGAGCTGGGTGGACTATCTACTGTGAATAATTTATTCAGCAGATTTCACCCTTTCTTCAGTTTAAGAGTTCTCTATACATATCCTAATTAGAATAGATAATTGGCTTAATAGTCAAGCACTTCATTCTTGCTTGTTCCCTTTGTCCAGAGGTGTCCGGAATAAAGGCAGGGGTGAAATCCTGGTGCCACTTAAGACACTGAAACCCACTCTCCTCCTTGATTTCAGTAAGGTCAGGATCTCCGTCAAGGTCCCTCAAGCACAAAACCTCCAGTTTAGATTGTTATATGCCACAAATTAGGTCCATAATTAAAGAGTGGGAAGAAACAAAAGAAAGAGCTGGGGACACAGTAATAGGATATTTAGGTACCATCATGATGGCTCAATTTAAAAAAAAAAACAAAACACAAAAATAAACCAACCAAAAACCCCCACCAAACAAAACACTACAAAACCATGAGAGAGATTACTTAAAGTAAGAGGACATTCAGGAGGGCTCAGGGTAGGATTTTATTCCCTTACAAGGATCAGGCAAATATGCAAATATACTTTGGTGACTGCAATTATTTGAAGCAGCACAGTTTGCATTGACTTTGTCCCTCTGTCCCCTTGCTTTCCCCCTCTCTGCCTACACCTAGTTCTTTAACCAAGATCAAAACCCCCTTGGTAAAGGAGTTCTTTGGTCTTTTCTGTATAAAACCCCCTCATTAATCAATATAGAATATGTAAAACAATATGTAATTGAAGATAAAATGTCATTAACTAGAGTAGCAGTTCTATTCAACTACATAATAATCTGTTTCTGAAAGCATCTCTACCCTGCGTGCACCTAGTGAGTATCAGGGCCTGAAGGCAGTATTGAACTATATTTTCTGAAATGTCTACTGTTTTGCTAGCAATTTCAAACTCCTCTGTTCTTCAATGTTCAGTCACTAAACTATGCTGCTTAAATTATTAAATCCTTCTAACTTAAATTTTCATAAGCTACCAGAGGAAAAAAGCGCATCCTTAAAGTTACAGGTCCGGCTTCTTGCAAGGAAAACTATGGTATTGGTATTGCTTTTATGCAGTATTAACTTCCCTTAAGAAAAGAACAAAATAAATTATTTCATTAAGGAGTAAAATGTGGAGGGCAGATGGTTTAAAAAACAAAATCCTTTTGAAACTATCTTGGTTTAGGACCACCCAAAACTGGAACAGAAATGGGGCAAACTACCTACTATTCTAGTCCCTGAAAGACTGAGATGTCAGACAAGAATAATGAATCAGAAAATGGGAGATGTCTCTAGATCAGAATTACTGAAAAAGAAGAAAAATAATCACCAACATTTATTATATTGGTCCCCCCGAAATACACTACTTTGAAAAAAGATGTGATATATTTTAACTTTCATGTATCTTTACTGAAAAAGAAGTTGCAACTGCTAATGACTTGTTTCCTTGTGATGCTTTAATCTCAACAATAATACTGCACTTCTGTTGCAGACCGTGCCGTAGGGGTGCGACAATGGAGGGAATGCTCTATTTAATTTGTTACCTATAGTGTGAAATACTTCAACATTCATCTATTTCCTCTGTGAAAAGAGAATTTATTTATACAAGGGAATAATATATTCAATAAAAAAATCGCAAAATTAGACCACATATTACTTTTTGATCAAAAAACTTCTATATTTGAAATTTGAACTGCTAAATACTATCATTCCTCACTAAATACTGGATTGCAAAAAAATTTGGTACTTGTAAGATTTTGAAAACGATAGAATATCTTACAGCAGAAAGAAATTAGAATATGAAATGCCATTTGCAGACTTCCATAAGAAAATAGTAGTTTGCTAGGTAATTTATAAAATATAAGTGTTTATATATTGTTATAGGTTAATCTGGGATGGAAGAATTCACTTGAAACCAGAAAAAGCTGTGTAAGCTTGTAAGAGCTGTCTGAGGGAAAAAGACCTGTTATGGTCACTAAATCCAGCTGCCCCTACAAAGTCCTTCATTTTTGTTGTGAAAATTGGTCCAATTGAGTTTCAGGCCTGTGTATTTTTGGGAAAATAATTTTTTAAAGGACTTCTGAAAACAAGTAACCAAAGAAAAGGGATAAGAGTTGGGAGGATTCCACAAAAATTGAGGAAATCACCCAGAAAAAAAAAAAAAAAGAAAGAAAAAAAAAGGCAGCATCATTGAAAAGAAATCACCAGACTTTCTGGAATATGCAGATATGATATAAAAATTGTTCAAGTATCTTTCATTTTAATGGTACCTTAATGTTTACAAGGGATTTTATATATTTTAAACTTGAGGTATATCATTTAAAATTATGGTTGGTTTAACTTTGTTGATCAAATCTTTCTGTACATCATAATTTTATGACAGCCTAAATATAGGCAAGCTTTAAAACATTTGTATCACTCAATTTCCTCTGAACAAGGTTGCAGTTACCAACCCACTGTTTACATTATGTTCAGTTTTATCCAGAAATTTTTGTCCTACAAATACAGTTGTTAACAGATTATTTTAATTTTCACTTACTTGTATAAACTTGTAAAAATTTTAGAAATGACTAGCTGAAAATCCTGGATTTTTTCCTAATATTATCAATTCATCTGAATGAGATGTTGATGAGATCTGAATTTCTTACCAACAGTTCGGTAACCAAAATCAGGTTTATAAATAAAAACAACTAATAGCTCCATATATGCATGAATCTCAGTACTTATAGGTCAAGAACCTACTGAATCTGAGATTTTGTAATCTCAGATTTTGTAATGGTTAAATTGCAGCTAGATTATCTATGCTAGCCACACAAACTTGACCCAGAACAGAAAGAAGGCCTGCAGAGAAAACAGGAATAAGTTCTGACTTTCTCTAGTAGTGAGATACCAGCTTCCTCTCTGCCTGCTGAAATTCTTCCCAGTATGTCATGTGATTTCATTCACTTTATCTACATAAATAGAGGAGACAGAGGAATGAGAAAAGACTCAGTTGGGAAAAAAAACCCACAAACAAAACAAAAAAATAACCCCCCAAAAGCCCAACAAAATTAATTATTATATTAATAACTTTACTGGTGATTTTTCTTTATGTAAATGGTAGATACTGCAACCTGGCCAGCTGGTTCACGTACAGCACAGACAACTTGCTCAGGCAGCATTTCCACTAGCTTCACCCCTCCTAGAGCAGGAGATGAGAACACACCTTCCCTCTCAACCTTTCTGTACCAGATGCATTTGAAAAGCTCCTTGTGTTAGCTCTAGGGCTGTTCTTAACTAGGGTAATAAAACCATTTCCAGAATGTACGCAGACACTGCCAGTGATGTGCCTGTTTCCAGGCTCTGGCAATCCTTCTCTGAAATGGGTTTTGGGTGCCCTTTGTCCACTTGCCTGCTCTCAAAGCTTTGCTTCTTCCCTGCCTTTTTCCAGCTTCTCCGGTATCTCCTGGGTTTCCTGACTGATTTCTTTACTTATGCATTACCAACATCAAGGGATTTTACTAAGAGTGACTAATGTAAGATTTAAACTTTAGCAGATACCACCTACTGCTGAATTATAAAAAGCAAAGGTGTATAGAACAGCAAGAATTCTCTGGCAAAGTTGCAAGCAAATACACAATCTATACAGTAAAGGTCAATTATTTTCCACAGAAATTAAAATGGAAAGGCTTAAAACTGCTGTGCAAGATGAAATCTACATCATACAGACAATCGGATTGCATTTGATTTTCTAAGGAAACAGTTAAAATGTTTTCATAATTATCCTTTTATATAATACAACACATCAACACGCAAACTGCGTGCCTTTATTCTATGAGTTTCTGAAAGAGATTTATCTTTTTGATTTTTGCCTTTCTATATGTAGCGTGCATTGCTAAAAAGAAGCCAAGGGACAAATCTCCTCCTCCCCCACAAATAGTCATTGAGCTTAGAATTACAAGAAAAAAAATCACTAGCTGTTTTGTAAGGTTGTTACAAGAGAATCAAGGTCATCCTACTTCTTCCCCATCAAACTAACAGCTCTCTAAAAACTCCTAAGAACAACAAAGGGCTATTTTAGTGACTACCATTTCTAACTTATTTCAGTCATCTCTTCTCTTTCCCAGAGTTCTGGGCTAGGGGACAGTGAAAATTTACAGGAACAGGACCTCCATTAGGCAGGAGTTAAGCATCTTTACCAGTCTTTGCTAGGTCAGGGAAAAAAGCCTAAAACCCCAAATACCCTAAAACCTGAAACCAAAAATAGAAGCTTATTCTGTCAATGGATGGAGTCACAGGGGACCACATAGCAGGAACAGTACAGTCTCCAAACCCTTGATAGCCCTGTTTGTACAGCAACATTTTGTTTCACACCTTAAGCATCATCACAATTACAGAATTTGCAAAAACAACGTTATTTTCTACATCTCAGTAGTTTTATGATGCTCTTATTGTCTCTTACATTTATGAATTCTTCTCTAGTAACCACTAATGGAGAAAGAAGCGGTTTATTATTCAAGGACAGGGAACACGACCTAGCCTAAGTCTTCATTTTGATCTCTTGTAAATGGAGATGGTATGGAAAATAAGATGTCCATTGAAATACAGGAATATGTGTAAAGATGCACTTCTCTTTCTGCAGACAACAGTGACACTAAATATTAATTTGGTCTCTGAAATACTGAGTCACAAAAATGTCTGTTTGCACCACCTAAGTCTTTGATTCATGGCTCAAGAAGCACAGCTAAATAATCATTGCTCCAGATTCCCTAAATTTACCTGAAATTCACTCACAATATGTTTGAGGAAAGAGCTAAACAATACTAAATTAATTCAGATTCTTATTCCCTCTCTTTAAACAGCCTTTCAGCATTTTAAAACCAGAAAATGATATTCATGAAAAAGATGTATTTAAGATAAGGCCATGTACTGGTCTTAAAACCAATGATTTTACTACTCTCTAGAGTAAGGTTTCTTTTATTAGTATTTCTGCCCACTTTAATTGAATTAAACAACAACAAAAAAGTAACCAAAATTATGAAGACCACCAGCACTGTGAAAAAAAATAAAAAGTCTCCCAGGGTTTTCAGTTCTCTCCCCTCAGTGTTCTGGAGTCCAGATGTGGAAAGGCCAGTGGAGCCTACAACATTTTTGGAGGAAGGAGAGAAAGTTTTGATGCTACTGCTGTAGCCTTATTTTTTCCAAACCAGAGGATTATTTCTTCACGAAGATTAAAAACCCAAACACCACCACCCCACCTTTTGTATATTATTACTAAACATTATTTTTAAGTGAGCTTTCTAAGGAAAAATAACCCGTTTGTATCTTCTTCGCACTTACAAGCAAAGAAGGCCTTACAAAGACTTCTTAACTCAGAGAAGAACATATAGTGTATTAATCTTCTTTGTAATCCTGCTTGTCAGGTGTGTATGTCTATTTTTAAGATATATTTTCCCTCTCACATATCGAGCAAACATATTGATTTGCTTGCAGTGATACCAGGTCACAGACTACAGAGGAACATTCCCATATCCTATGCAGATACACCTGGAATATGGTGTTCAACTAAGTGATGACAAGGGCAGTCAGTGAGGTGATGATAAAAGTCTATAAATAGCTTAAGAGGGTGAACTCTAAAGAGGAAGGAGCATTGCTTTAAGGCGGCCTGAACAAGCCTGACTGGTAGAAACAAAATGACATCCTGACACCCAGAGCCAGTCATCAGCTGCTGACTTGCCAGCAGTGCAGTCTCGGTGCTTGGCCTTGCATACACCACAGGCATATAATGAATTTACTATTCCAGAATAATTCTGGTAAATTTCCAAGTGTAGTTAAGCCCTTCAACTGCTAAATTAGACCCTAAGTTCAACAGTCCACTAACAGGAGCCACACATTCTGGGTATTTGAAGCGACACTAGACAAAGTCCTGGAAACACAGAAGAGGAAATAAACCTGCCAAGAGAGGGGGGCTGACACAAACCCTGGCAAATCTGTCATACCTCTGCTTTCTGTGGCTCGAGGAAAACATGCATGTGGGATTTGGGAAAGGTCTTTTTAATAAGGGTTAATTGGAGAAGTATGTCACACATGACTGAGTACCGTTTCAAATTACTGCTCACGCTGGCATAACTAAATCAGGCAAATGACAGAACACCAAAATAGGGGACAGTCAATCTTCTTCTCTCGAATTTAATCTTTATAGTTTCATTATTCTCAAAACGACCAAATATCAGCAATTATAGTTCTTATGGAATTTGTTGCTTCTTTCAAAATATTACGACCATATCATAATATCCCCAGAGATCAAATAGCTCTGTAAAATCTATTTTCTGTTGTTGCTTGAATTATTTGCCTGTGCTTTGGGAACTGATGGATTCATTTTTCTGGCTTATATGATGCAAAAGTTAGATGATCCTGATATAGCCCTTTCTGGGCTTAAAAAGAAATCTAGAAAAAAGAAAATAACCACACTTTAGCCAGCCAGAGTAGCATTATTACCACAAAAATTATTGTACAGCCTATAAACATTGTGTTAATCTAAAAGTCAGGTCCCTACCCCTGAACCTGAAGAAAGTAATTTCAGTTTCTCTGTGCTGCCCAAGTTAACTGCAAGCATTTCCTGACACACAGAACGCAGGCAGAAAAAGGAAAAACGTCGACTTGAGAAAAGCACAGCTCCCAATCCCCACCCACCAGCTTCAGTCAAAGGGATGACTTCAGTCCCTTTCTTAACTAATCCTGTCACTGTAAAATCCTACAGTCATTCTTCCACACATAAAGGGAAAACGGACTCGCTAGGAGGACCTAGACTCTTTCAGCTTGAACTGTTAACCAATGGTGGAAATGCAAGAATGCTGAAGTTGTGCCTTCGGAGCCAATAGAGTGGATTTGTGTGTCCCACATGACTGTGTTTCCCCTGGCTTTCACATGGGCAGTATTTAGTTCAATTCAGAACTGCAGATAGTATAGCATGCAGAGCAGCAATGGGATGTCTGAGCACAAGTGGCTGACTTCCAGGCGACTTCAGGAAGCACATTTGTACATTTCTCCTGAATTAAAGCGGGATTCTGCACCCCTGACATCCTCCGACTCTCCTTGTCTCTGCAGAAGGAGACAACGACCTGCACAGCACAAAACTGTGAGTACGGGGTCTATTTATTTTTATTTTTACCCAGAAAAGCAAATCTCTTAAAATTATCAAAATGCTACATGCACTACATCGATGGTTACTTTTTCTTATGAGAAGTACAAGTATCTAAAGTGTTATTCAAATTCAGAAGTATTTCTTACATGCTTCAATAAAAGAAAAATAAAAGAGGAAAAGAAAAAAAAAAAAGAAAAAAGAAAGAGTTATCCTCCAGGGCAGTGCCTACATGCACACTGCATGCCACACTGCGTCCTGACATAGTCAGCATGCTGCTTTGTTCATAAAGAAAAACAAAGACAAAAAGCCTTACACACGTATGTTGTTCACTTATATTTGTACTCTGTCTCTAATCAGGCCTGATCTGTCCCCAGGGGGAAAAAATAAAGGCAAACTTTAACTCTGCCAGCAAGGGCAGCCCAGACTTTCCAGACATCTGACAGTTATTATAATTAGCTATGAAAGACAACGAAGACACTTTGGGGCAAATAGCTCTTACATTTGGAACAATGAAGTCGAGCAAGGTTCCCATCCCACCCCTTCCACGGGGGGGGAGGGGGAGAGGCGAACCAACGGGGGGAGTGTTAGAAAAGGGTTATGGCTGGACTGAAAAAAACAGAACTAGTATAATATCTGGATGCAGCACGAGGAGAGGCTTTTTGATAAGCAACTTTAGATTGCAGCTTGCATTCACACAGATTCCTGGTGGGGTGGGGATGGGTGTGGGGCTCTTGGCAGCATAACATCAGAAGGTCGGGGTGGAGGGGGCAGCGGGGATGAGGGGGGCAGAAAGAAGAGAATATCCATAGGAAGAGACATTGCAATTGCTTCCCAGAGCTTTGCTGGCCAGATCTCTTTAAGCCCAAGTTGCTTTCTGGGCAAGATTTATGAGAGTTCTCAAACAGAAGCAACAGACAAAGCAGAGCTCTTTTTCTTCTCCGGAAAAGAAACTGAACCCAAATGGATAACTGTCTAACAAGAAGCACCGGTTTGTATTTTTGTTCTTCTCACCCGCTCTGCCACATGTTCATAAACCTTTAATAAGATCTTTCCCCCTCGCCTGCTTGCTACTTATGCCCCCCGCCCCCCCCCCCCCCCCCCCCCAAAAAAAAAAAAAGTTAGATTCTGAAAACTACAATCAGAAGGGAAAAAGCAAAGACAATAGAAATCTGACTCGGTCCTGGCTGGGCTGGATCTCTAATAAAGCATGAAGTGAAAACAGTTTCTAAGTGAAAGATGAGCAGACTTCTCTTTTAAAAAAAAATAATTAAATGCAATAAGGAGAAATTGTTGAAAGACTCCAGACGCTACTAATTATGGCTTAAATAAATCTTCCTGGACAGATGTTTGCTTGCTCCCACTGCAGGGAAAGGAATGTTAAAAGAAGCATTTTTTAAAAAAAGAGATTTGACATGATTTTTTTACATATGGGGTTTTTTTTAAAATACACCATTTTATTCTTTGTCTGCCCTCCTGTTATCTCCCCCTCCCCCAACCGCCGCCCACTGTGAGCTGAGACACCTGAAGGCTAGACACAATGATCAACAGAGCACTGCGCTCGCCTGTCTGGATTCCAGCCAGATTTTTTTTTTTTCCCCTCCACAATCAAGGAGCCTGCACGCAATGCACGGCAAGCCCCTTGCTCTGCTATGTGCAGATCAGACAGGAGTCTGAACCGTGCGGCAGAAAGATTAAAGACAAACACAAGCCTTTCCTCCTTATGTCGGCCGGGCTCAGTTTCAACTTCATTACAATTCGCAAAAAATACAAAATAAGAAACTTTATAAATGTATATGTCCGTTATTGTACAAAACATGTGCATACGTGCACACACTTTCCAACACGTTGTAAGGGCATCCACCGTTTCCCATTTTACAGTGGTTTCCACTCTAGCTTTACAGTCAATGCAGTATTTTACGTTAAGTTCATGCGTTGCTTACATAATTGCGTGTAGCTCTCAAATACCATGTAAAGGTTTTGTATACGTTTACAATATACTACATAAAGGCAAGTCACTAGTGTACAGAGACCTACATCTGAAAGGCAGTCAAACTGAAATACTTGAACATATTTGGGTTTAGAGAGATTAGCAAGATCTCCTAGACCATTTTGTGGCAGTTTTAAACACAGCAGTAGCGAAATGCTTTGCAAGTAGGTTGTCTTCCAACCACAGAAGGGGAGCATGGCAGGAGACCAGTTAGCTGGCCTTGCAACCCCCAACCTTCCTGTTGCCACAGCCCAGAGAAATACCGACTGGCCCAGTGTCATCGTGCCAGAAAGTTGGTCTTGAGAATGCAGTACTCCCCAAAATAGTTGTTCTCCGTTTGGTGTGGCTATGGATGGGGTTAGCAGAGACATACAGGGAAAAGGGAGATTCAAAGAATTTATTCTGTTCAATTTTTAAATGTATGCCATGCGGACCTATTTTCTAAAAGTCCTTTGGAATTGCACTGTCTTCTGGTAGAAATTACGGTATGATACACATTATGATAAATTTTTGCTTTTCAATATGAACTTTGTGTAAAAAAGACTTAAAAAAAATATGTTTTTAAACACATGCACACACACACACTGCTTTTAATTTACTCCCTGAGAAGGCGTAAACTATAGTTTAGTCACACTAACAGGTACGTTAATAGAAAGACATAAATTTTTTTAGCTTTTTTTCTTTAATATTGCTAATAAATACTATGAAAAAAGGCACCCAGCATAGGTATCCCATAAATTTAGTCTTCAAAAAAACAAAACCAAACTTCCTTTCCAAATAGCAGCAGACATACAAACAAAAGGTTGCATGGAGTGGCAACAATATCCACAGGGATTCTAGAGAAAAGATTTCATAGAAATGAAGATAGTTAACTGAGGGCTGTGACCAAATTTGTATTCCTGTATTTGTTTATTTTTTTTAAGGTCAAGGAATTTAACACTTTCCTGAAGGAACATTTTATATACCTTGTATGAAATATACAAGCAAACTCAACACAGTGATCATATATGAGAGATATATACTTGTAAATGATGTGTTAGTACTAGTGAACTTGCATAAATACATGCTAATTTCCTTTCTACTTTTCCTGGCATATTATGCTTGAAAAATATTTTTTTTTACTTATGTTTCATAAATGTATTTCAAAATAATGCTTGCAGCTGCGTTTTGAAGTGGTGACTTTTATTTTCTTAATGTAATGACAATAAGCAATCATAGTTTTATATGATTTTTCCTAAAGGCTGAAATCCTCTAAACTTCAGAAGTGATTTACACACTACCTTGTATTAGAAGGGATATTTCAACTGGCAATTTATATTTTGTTTGTCTTTACAAAAGTAACAACTAATCACATAAGAGTTAAGCATTAAACCTCAGCATACGAATGCAGGGCCCTTGCCTCCATGTTTAGTTCAACACTCTCTCCTTCTCCCAGTAAGGTCTCTTGGCTTTTGTGAATGCTGGGTGTTCAGCAGCTCTGACTAAAGTAGGCAGGAGATACAAATTCCCAGCATTTTTGCAAATATGGCATTATCATCCAGCTGCTGTTGTCCAGGCACCTGAGATTTGGAGCTATGTTTTAGCTTTTTACACAAAGTTTATTTACCTAAATGTGAGAAATTCTGACCTGTGTTTTTTTGCTGACTTCTTTAAACTTTTAAATAGTTGTTGTCGAAACAAAGCAATCATGGAAACTCAATCATATTTATGACTCTATTCCTTAAGAATTTGATGTTTATTACAGTTCATCTCTTAGCCTATGGTCTCCAACTGATTGTGCAAACTCCATGGTGCTAGTCGCACAAACTTCAAGTTCTAATTTCTTTCCTCTCCCCTCCTTCCCCACTGCTTCCTCTGTTGAATCTGTTTTTTTGAGCCTTTCCCAGTTCAAGCAGAAGTGCAAGTTTTAGTCATAAGAATAAAGTGCCTAGGATTACTTTCAAAACCTTCAAAAGATTGGTTGTTTCACTTATACCTTTACACAGCAGAAGTAACCTGAGAGCCTACCAGAAACATGGGCTGTCTCAATAAGGTAACAGGGTCAAATGAGCTCATGCATTACAGATAGGAAGAGAACTGCGCATTGCATTTTTATAGATAAAAAGCACAGAGTGTTTTAATGTAAACAGATTTCTGTTTGATATTTTGGCAAACTGTTGCAAAGCTCAAACTATGGCTGAGCCAAAATGACTTTCGGCATGGTACAGTTAGACCAGATGGCCACGTGTTCTTTTCTTATTTAGATGAGACTTTTCCTTTCAATAACATCTTTCTTCCTGACCTGCTTAAAAATTCCAGCGAATGAAATCAGCACAGGATTTTCAATTCTAATTGACCATGTGCAGAGGAAGGGCCAGTAGAGAAATCAGTAGGGCCATTGTAAGGCACACTGCATCAATCTCCCCTTTGTCCTGAATCTTTTCTAGCATGAGCTAAAATAATTAAGAATATTTAATTTATATTATTTTTACAGCAGCAAACCTAGTCGCGTTCAGGCAAAAATCATTGCAAGTTCCTCTTTTACAAGTGCGTGCAAAAAGGAATGCACATATCTATCACACACCAGAGAAACACGTAGTCAGCATCATTTAATTGCCTAATATTAAAAATAATAATAAAACCCCTCAAGCAAAGAGTGAACAAAAAAAAGGAAAGGTGTGGGTGAATTAAAGAATGAGCTGTTTCACCTTTTCTGATGAAATCAGAAAGTGTGAGGATATGGTAACTTCTCCAATTAAAAAAAAAAACAAAAACAAACAAAAAACAAAAACCAACCAAACAAACAAACAAAAACCAACAGACCACACAGCATTTTAAAAACATCAGAAAATTATAATTTTCCACTGGCCAAAGTGCTCACCCTTAAAACATCTGTAATCTTCAATTGCTATTCATTTACCTACATAGATTTTATACACATACCCCACCCATGCTACGTAGGTTGGTGATCATTGTCTCACTTGTGTCTGCGTGATCTACATGTAAAGTACAGACTGTAAATTCTGTATATATCACACACAAACATTATCTACAAAAATAATGCACACAGATAACATCATTACAGTCTTACCTACTATTTAATTTGGATTCAGTGAGATATATATGGAGTAATATAACAATATTTACTGAGATTTAGCAAGTGAAATATGCAAAAGACGCCCAAGGTCCTACCCATATGCTTACACAGCCCATGGATAAGGTAAGTGAGTAAAATGAATCTTTTAGAAGAAAAGCAAGGCAAGCTGGAGGGTGTGGTGGGGTGGGTGGGCATGGGGATGGGACATGACACCAACTGAAAGCAATACAGAGCAAGTTTAGTTGGTTTTGTTCTGTGGTTGTGTTGGTGTATGGTTGGGTTTTTTAAGGTTGGGGTGTTTTTTTGTATTTTTACACAAGAAAAAAATTATCAACACATTTATCATTCCTGTACTATTTTGTACAAATTCTCTCTACTATTCACAGTTTAGTTTGACATTATGTATGATTGGTTGATGGTTTCAGGTCACCATAAGCTTGAATCAAGAAAAAAACAAACAGCTCTTGAAAATAACTTCTGAAAAATAATTATGAAAAGAGTTTCAGTAAAATAGTTGTCTTGAGTTGAATCAGGTTTTCATTAAAACCCCAATCACTTTTTAAATACCAGGTGAAAAACAATCCAGGAGAAAATGCAGTGGGCAGCATGGCCTTTGCTATATGTCAAGCCTGCAGGCCAAGTAACAAGTGCGTGAAGAAACATGCCTGAGAACACAAAACAAAGCACAGACTTTGTGACTGGCCAGACAGACATGGTAAAAGGTCTGGTTTCAGCTCTCCAGCAAGATGCTTTGTAGCCTTGGGCAAATCATTTAACTGCCTGGCTTCTCATCTACACCATATTAGTAGAATTCAGGTTTTGAATTTGTGATTATTATTGCAAGGTCAGCATTGAGATAGATGCTTGAAAAGAATATAAAGTTCCAGACAGAACAATAGTCTTTTTTTGTTGTTGTTATTAAATAAGATCATTTTTGGTGTGGTATTTCTATAACTAGATGAGATACAAGGCCTGTTTCTCAAGAGGTTCACATAACTCAGTTCTAGCTTAATTTTCTTAAGTTTTTAATGCACTTAAACATTCACTTTTTTTTTTTTTTTTTTCCCTAACATGAAACAAAACATCAGAATACAGGATAAATGTAAGATACTACTCCATCTGTAATGATGCTCTATATTCAATATTAACTGCCGTCACGCAAGGCCTAACACTGAAATGCTGACTCCTATAGAGTAATGGCTTATTTAACAGACTGTCCCATGGTACCAGTGAGACTAACTGCAGGCTAAAATGCTCCACTGCTCGACCAAGAGTACCAAACCTGAGCCCTAGACATTTACTACCTCCAGTATTTGTGCACCAAGGATCTGGCCTTTAATGGCATTGAATATATTCTTATTTCAAAAGCTTCAAGGAAATTGACTGAACTACTTCCATGCTCAAAGCATCATGATGAAACAGGTCTTCAATTTCTACGGACCCTTTGCCATGAAAAGTAAATACCTTTACTGGGTTCTGCCCCCTTTGCTGGTGATCATTAAATTGTGCTCCCAGCTTCACCTTTCTGCTTCTATTGACAATTCTTTCATTCCCGCCATTGAACAGACCAAATTAGAAACCCTTGGGCAGGAACTGTAAAAATCACTGCACAGGAAAAGAAATCAGTGGGCCCAAAGTAATCATGAGATTTCACAGATTTTTTTTCAGGCTGCCATTTTGTAACTAACTGAAATGATGGTGTCGCACACATGGAACCGAAGAGGTTTTTTCCCCTCCATGAACAAATATGAGGGATCTCTGTGTGAAAGAAAATTAAAATTTCTGCTGTATGTTTCTATTAATCAATATTCACGCACAGTATGAAAGAAATACTCAGACTTTCAGCTATCTATGTGTCAGTGCTGTCCAGGAGTTGTAAAAATTAAGAAAAAGGCAATGTGGCAGATCTGCAGGTTATCTCAGAGGGTTTGCAAAAGGGTTGGGGTAGTTAGAAGCAGGCGAGAGGGAAACATCCTGCATGGAAGTACAGCCTCATGCAGTGCTCGGAACGAGGAGAGGAAGTCAGCAAAATGTGTGCTGTTACGTGCAATTGATGGGCTGTATTTCACCAGTCTATTTTTACTGTCAAGGCTCCAGACTATATTAAGAGTCTCTCCAGTCACATAAGCCATGGGATGTGGATAATGGGATCAAATAAAATTATTAAAATCAGTTTGGTCTCATGATTTCAGCTGCTAAGTGTAATAGATGCAAAACTGAAAGACTTAATTGTATGATAAAAGTACAAACATCTCTTTGTGTTTTACCCCTGCATTTTTCCAGTTTAGAGAAATTGATGAGGTTTTGTTTGATTAAGAAAAAGCACCATAAAAAAAATGGCAAACAAGATGATTTCCTTGAAAAATTGCAGCTGAAACTTGTTTCATCTATCAAAACAAATAAGATAGTTGTAAAACAAATTTTATACTACATCCCATGAGATATATTACATAAAGTGTCTGGTTAAGAAGCTTCAGAAAAAAAGGATGCATTTAAACTGTTTACAGAGTTTGATAATTGCCTTTTTTCAGAAATAAAAATCCAATGATTTCCCAGAATGTTCATACACTGAGTTTGTGCTACTGTTTTCAAGCATTATTTTCAGTTGACTTGAAAACACTTTTCTAAGACAATGATTTTCAAAAAGGAGGACTGAAAAAGATGAGAAGTCTAGTGAACGACAGCAAAGTAGAAAAGCAGTTCCCAAGGTTGATTAAAAGATGTAGAAAGGGTTAAAATTTCAGATCTTTATGTAAGAATTAAAAATGAAAGGAGAGTTAAAAAGGGGGAGAAGGCGGGGGGTGGGGGGGTGGGGGGGGGGGGTGAGATCTAAGCTGCTGGTGACTTAAGTGTATTTATGGATTACTATGTCCTGAAAAGAAGAAAACCAGAGTTGTAAGATGACACTGCAGGGGTTGTCTGGACTTTTCACCAAGTGTAAAGTCTGTTCAGTCAGTGTCTTAATGCCTAATGCTGACCTTTGCCCTCCTCACTCCTCCCTGCTCCAGGTGCAACATTTTTGCAAGTGCTTTAACATTATTGGAAAGTTTGTGCAGGTTTCACATGCTGCAAAGTGCACAGAGTGTTTTACACAACATCCATTACACACCCTCAGTATCAAGGCTTAGCACATTTTTTTATCCGAAGTACAGTCAACGATTTGCTTTACACATTTTCCCTTATTAGTTATTACTGCATTAAATTAGTAAGCACAAAACCTTCTTTGTAAGGGTATTCTATTTGCATAATTCTATACAACAAGATACAACATTCAGCTTAAACTGCTGTCGCATACTCCCCAGCACCATGAATTATAGCAGGAGTATGCAACGTATGCCGGCAACGCTATTGATCTCTCTTAAATTAATTCTCTTTGCTATGGAAATGGGAGACAAAAACAGAACCCATCACACAAAACAGCTAAGGCACTTAAGTTGATTTTCCTCAGGAATAAATTGATTTCTTGTACAGTTATTAGTTATATTGGGACTGATATAAGTTTTAAAGAAAAACACCACCGTTTTACAGACTGATAATAAAAAGTGCTAAACTACATAAGGTCTGTATAATTTCAATTTTGATTTACAAAAATAAGGAGTGTGATAAAATGCATATTAAATATGAGATGCTATAAATGCCGCACTTGTACAGTGATTCAGATAATACAAAAGATGGCACACACATATGTAATCTTTAATCACATTTAGTAGATGGTTGCTAAGATTTTTGAGGTCTTGCAATTTGAATTTGCTGGGATGTATAGGCTGGGTACCATCATCTTCAGAAAGACCATTACAGATTTTGTGCTGTTTCCAAAATGCCCACCACGGGTGTTTCCTGCACTGTGGGCGAGGAACCCGTTTTCCCCATGCATTCTACGCTGCAGGACTGACTGCTGCTTCAGGTGTGGACCCAGCATTTCAGGTCCATAACTTTCCCACTGCATGATACATGTACTAAAATGCACTCTGTATAACCACAGTATAAACCTTACTGGAAGTAAAAGACTGTCCAGTACAGGTTTTCTGCACTTTGTGAATCTAGAACACCTAACTATGCCTCAAAAAAAAAAAAAAAAGTAGAAATTGATTTAGACATTTTAAAAGCTTTAAACAACTGACTTCCCCCACATTCTTTCCTCACTAAGCTATGCTGTGAAACGTTTGTTAAGCTGAAGCAAAAGAGGAAAAGGATTGGTTTAAAAGAGGTAAATAATGACAGGTAGTTCTTATGGAGAACCTTACTAGTCAGAACTGCCTGGCAAAATAACCCAGGATAACACCTCTTCCAGGTACAGCATTACTTCAAGGTGAGACTGGCATAAAAAGAGGTCTGATGAGGGATTTAGCGATTACATTTAGGGAACTTCTATGGTAGAGATGTGTTTGGATCGGGACTAAATAATTTATTTTACTGGATTGTCTTGAAAAGCAGCCTGCAGTATACCGTGTCTTTCTAAAAGACTATTTTGTTATTTCCCTATGACATCTAAATATAAAATAATTTAGCTCATCTTCATTACCTAGATAGTTTTAAAGGGTTCAGTTTTGGAAGAGTTTTTTCTTTAAAACAAAACGTGGAACTTGCTATACTAGTTTATTATTATATATAGGAGTAGGCACATATCAGGGGATAAATATATTCTGGAAAGTGCCCTGAAACAGTTTCCTTATGTTCTTTGAATTCACTTGTAACATTCGGACTACAAGAGAACAAAGAAAAGAAAAAAAATATGAAAATTTGTTTATTGCATGACAGACTATTTCTAGAGCTGGGCAGCTTTATCTCAGATCAGAGAGTGCTCCTGTTCACAGTGCAGCTGCTAACAACTCATCAACACTCGTTGTTTAAGAGTAGGGTTACAATTAGAAGTCAAAACTTTAAAGCAACCTCAAATGTTATTATTGTAGTAAGCTATGCAACTGGATTTGATTTCTGGCCAAACTGTATCCCTTTGCTCCTGACACTGTTTACAAGACATATTTAGTGCAGGTGGTACTCTCCTTAATTCCACTACAGGTCAAGTGTACTTGTCATAATTGTATTTTTTGCACAGCTGAGAATTCAACTACTTCTGTAGACTGAAAGCAGACATTGTTTCTGTGAAGGAAACATATAGCACTGAAGATCTGGACTTGAAATAAATGGAATGAAGTAATTTTTTCACACTGTTTTCTCCTACTAGCTCATCAAGATCATCACTTTTGAGGTATCTGTGTATAAGCAGCCATTTGCGTACTTACACTTACAGAACTTCAGAATCCTTTGTCTGGAAAAGTGGTTTTGTCTGTCCTGCTTTAGGTGGCTACTATGAATCGTTTTCAGGACTGCAATCTGAGATGAAGTTCTTGTAATGTTTATGTATGACTGACTTTACAATGATTTGCAAGTATAAAATTGAATAAAATGAAATTAGTCAAGTTTCTAATTTAAGCAGAGAAAAAAATAGATAACCAAAATTACAAATTCATTTAGTCTTCTGCTATTTTGGAACAGCAAAACCAGGTATTTCAAAGAGAACTCATAAAGCTTACTCTGCAAATACAGTCCCTCCTACATGCAATAAGGGTGGCTAAAATACAGGAAATTGTCCATTGATCCTGCTTTATCTGTGAATACATATTTCCCTCATCCTCTAACTTACAATCATTCCTAATGCCTTTACTACACATTTTACCTGAAGAAAGGAAATTAAACCATCTTTGAATCGTGCTTGGATTTAAAGTACTTTTCCATGTCAGTTGAAAAAACCCATGACAAAAAAGCCCAGCAGCTCTCTCCTCCTATAATTCTTATATAATAGTTTGGTCTTGTATAACACTTGAAAATCAGTTCTCTTCCAGTAAACAACTTCCTAATATAGCATAGACATGGAAGAGAATAAATCCTTCCTTCCAGATCCTGTCTACCATCAACATCAGAGCTCAGGTGTGCTCCAGAGCATCAGTTCATAAAACTCTAAAGCTAGAAACAGATTCCCCTTGTGAAATCCATTCGCTGGTGAGCTGCATCTTACCTATCTCTTCTGCTTCCATCCAACCTGCTTCTTTTAACCATTCTGCCCTGAATAACTGTATTCCTCCGCAAAGAGTTGTGTAAGGTGTACAGATGTAAAAATGTGAACAGTTGCCATAAATATGAGAAGTTTTTCTAGATAGGATAAGATTTTTCTTAATTTTACTTGAAAGCATAAATACAAGTAAAATAGTGCCTTTTTGTGGGGCAGACCATTTTCAAAGAGACATAAATATTTTTTACTAAATTCACACAAAGATTAGGACTTTAAGTCTGCATTTGCATTATTACTGGAAACTTCAAATAAACAACTAGCTTGCAACCTGATACAGTCTCTTTCATAATTTTCCTTTATGGAAAATTAAAGACATGTTTCCTGAAAACACAAAATAGTACGGTAAAGCAAGAATTGTCTCATGAAATTTCAGTAAATCAAAATATGGGGCACTGTTACTTCAATCTATGCTATTAATCTGACATTTTGTTTCTAAATCCAAGCTTCTTCTTTCCTCACCTCGTTGATGACTCAGGTAATTTTTTTTTTTAGTTGTGTTTGTCTATTGAGTTTTACTTGTTTATTTTATGGTAATAACCACATTTCAATTCTACAAAACAAATCCTTAAAAAAAAAAAAAAAAAGAGGAAAAAAAGATCCCTCTAACCAATATCCTCTGCCAGTTTTGTACTTATATTCAGGGAATAAAGCTTATATAACTTCATTTACAGAGTCATTTATCATAACTATTCTATCAGTACCAGTACTCTAGCTTAATTTCAGGCTCAGTGGTAAAATCTAGGTAACTTAACTAAGAACATTTTCATGGAAAAAAAAATTAAAATCTATTGGTCACATTAATGAAGGAAATGAAACCTGCATTACTTAAAAAGCTGATAAAGTTCATGTCCCTTTCAAAGAGGAATTAGAAAGGGTTTTTGCTGAAAGACGGGCTAAAATTTGTACAAAACAAATTCCTGAACTTTAAAGAAAAAAAAAAAGGTCAAAATAAACATGGACTAATGCTGAATGTGTATCAAGTTCATTAATGTATTTCTTGGTTGCATAATGGTTTGGGTTGGTTCCCCAAGTGACATGCCAATGCACCTGTACCTGTGCAGGTTGTTTTGCAGCAACTAGCAGGACAGATCACATTTAGCATCGTCCCAGCGGACTTCAATGAGTTAGGAATCCACTGTATGTTTCCAACACACTCCTGGTGGAAGGAGACTGATGCCTTGCCTACACCTTGAGAACATCAAGACATTGAAATCACCAGTGTGACTTGGCTGAATCCACAAATGTTTTATGAAGACCTAACTCTGTTCTCTTCTCTTGCGATGCCTCTCTGCTGGGTAACGTACTATGTGGTGCCTATGTCATGTCCTTTTCTTCCCCTCTTTGGGATTTACACAGACCAGACAGCAATGATTTCCTGCTGGATGCCCTCAGGATTCACTGCATATTTTGGACATTGCCAGTGGAGAGCAGACAGTCAAGAAAATTCAAGACTTCTATGGGGAAGGGGGTTGTGGCCTTTGGCTACAAGATCTTAATGAGCTTTCCGCTCCTTTTTTCCTTAGCTTTCTACAACAGGAGGTGGGAAGCATAATGAAGGCTAGAATTGTGCATCCCTCCTTGCCAAAGATTTGTCATCCAGTATTTTTAAATTTAGAAACTTGGCTGGCATTTCTTCTACTGCACAAATATAAAGTAAGTGAGGTTAACATAGCATGAAAGAGAAATGTGGGGGAGACCTACTTCTCAATTGTTCTGTTTGAAAACTCATACTTTATTCCATGACAAGCAGTAAGATTCACTGAAAAAGGCATTCTGCATTGAAAGATATTGGGCATTCTTCATTATATGAGAATATTTCTGAATGAAGACTTTCTGTATTGCTTTTTATTTCCTTAAGAAGGCCTCAGACTGTACCAGCTGTCAAAACATATTTACAGTCTTTCCACTGCTGTAAGCCCACTGTAGTGGAATTTGTTTAAGGGTCAAAGATAACATAACTGAAGAGTTTTTGTTTTGGTTTGTTTTTTAAGACACAAGAAGATAGCCATGCATTTTCTGCAAACATAGCTATGCATATATCTGGCCCATTATATAAACATTTGTTAAACTAATTTACAGATACAACTTTTCTGAGTGACTGCTAACCATTTGGTAAACTTTTTTTTTTCTTTTTAAATTTAGTGCTACATTCTGCAGCTTGCTTTTGACTTACCTGCTTTGTTGTCTACAGCCTTTTTTTCCATTTTTTTCCCTCTTAAGATGCTAGTTGAGCCACAAAAGCAAACCCTGTATCTGAAACTGTACTTGCCAAGTTGTTTTTACTTTTACTTATTTAAATTGGGGAAAAAATAAAAATAAACATTTTGGATCAGATTATACATCCATATCTAAGCCAGGAGCTAAGATGAGGTCAGATCAAACTTACCTAAAAGCAAATAAGCAATTACTGAATAACCAATAGAGCATATTTATCACTTGAATCAGTTGCTCAAAATTTGATAGTTAATATATTTTCTGAAATTGCTATTTGGAGGATCCAACCCCCCCCCCCCACCCCCCCCCCCACCCCCATCCTCCAGGAAAGACATCTGGCTAGCACTGAATGGAGTTTAGTGTTTGAACATCCCATCTGGTTTCATCATGTTAACACATGATTCCAAGTCATTCATGAAGTATGAACAATGGATATTGTATTCCATATAGTGCCATGTGGATTTAATTTTTAAGAGATGGTGGTACGGTAGACCTCAACCTTTTAGTTAAAAGTCAAAACATCTCATGTACTGAAACTTATTTCCCATAGCCTCACAAAAGTCTCACATTTTATCCTACTCTAAGAACGACAAGCAATGTCCCCTCTTATACAGCACCATTCCTAATCTTACCTATCATAATACCTATCTTGATAAATCAAGAACACATTTCCTAAACATGGCAGTGAAAAACAACATTAAGACAGATTTTTTCATGAGAATACTCATTATTTTAATCCTCAAATTACTACCAGATTGCTTAAAAATAAATGCAGAAGTTTGCTATGAGGCAAGTGGAAGCTGGGCACCTTTGCCTTCCAGAACTGGTAACTGCCTTTCACTGAGATTAACAAAATCCACAAAGTCTGTCTTGAAAACAAACTGTGAGCAAGCGTTTTCTGCAATAGACCAGCACTAATCTGTCTCAGTGATGCTGAAGGAATGTCTCATTTCTTTCTATCATGTAGAATAAAAATTCAAATTTCAGTTAATAACACTTCTTATTCA
This sequence comes from Falco peregrinus, assembly GCF_023634155.1. Lineage (NCBI taxonomy): Eukaryota > Metazoa > Chordata > Aves > Falconiformes > Falconidae > Falco > Falco peregrinus. Next base: position 826,951 of record NC_073730.1, read on the forward strand.
AACACTTTTCATATTTATTTCTTCATAAGAATGATTGACCCATTGTCCTGTAACACAGGTATTTTCTGTATTTATTAAGGGATCCCTACTAGAAGCAAATATTCAGTAATTGGCTTGCTATGAGAAGTTAATAAAACTGATCTCAGGCTGAAAAGGAATCATAGAAATTTAAAACATAAGGTATTCAAGTATTTGCTAGCTGTCCTTTAAGCCACCTACTATAATTAGATTGCTTCATTTGAGCACTTGGGAAAGTGAATGGATTTTATCTGCTAGAGCAAGAAGATGTGGAAGTAAATATGGAGATTTGGGAGAGAAACATCTTTTTAGTGGAATGAAGCAGGGCAAACATGCTTTAAAATATACATGATGTGTGTGATCATATAACTTTTAAATCAGATTGCTGAATGTCAGCTCACATTTTATTTTTGGAATTAAATTTCTAAAAGATCTGACTTCACATCAGAAATCCTTGGAACTGGACCAGGAAGAAAGACTAGTTATCGTCAAAACTGTGAAGCCAGAATCAAGAACTGTGTAACAAGACATAGATTTGGCTGACAAGAAAAGAAAAAGAATTCTGTGAAGACTAACAAAGGAGATTAAATTACACAATCCAACTTTTTTTTAAAATTACCACACAGGTCACAGGGTGAAGTCAGTCACAGTGGACGAGAAAAGTGGGTTACATGAAATCAGGATTTTCACACCAACACTTAAACCAAAAGTATTTTAGAGGCTACTGATAACACTTAAAAGACCACTTTGCATTATCTGGAAAATTTGTTTACCTGCTGTGTTGTTTCAGTTGACAAAAAAATCTATCTAGAGGATCAGGACTACTGTATTTGGAAACAGAGGGGGCAAAGGAGGAAGAAATGTGCTCCAGTTTATGGAAGGAGAGTTCCTTGTAGGAGAAACTGGATAAGTCCACAGGAAAGCTAGGTTGAAGGTTAGCTGTATCAGTTCAAGATTTCATTTAAAACTATGGAGATCATATAGACTGTTAAACCAGTGGATTATAAGAATTCAGTATTCTCACCACTAGCTGATAACAGCAGGGAAGCTATTGAAGTACTTAATTCATGGTAAGAACTGCAAAATGCAAGACTGGAATATAGATAATCAAACTTTGTTGTTTTTAATATAGTGTCCTACTATTCCTATCATCTCTAGTGATTAAGTCATTACTATATTAGTGATTATGTTCATTGATGACTACCTTGGCTTTACAGAACAAAGTGAGAATTGTTTGTTTCATTTAGCAATTATATCTATCAACTCTTTTCAAGTAATTCTGGTTGAGTACCTACTCAGCACAGATTTATGCAAGCTATAACAGACGGCCTGTGTCAGAAAGTCTTCAAAGACTACTCGTCTAATTCAAGTACTCTGTCTAGAAGGGCATTGCTTTTGGGTGCTCAAAACCTATTCATTCAGTTGCTTACGCTGGCAGGCAGTCTCCAAAATACACAATACTTTTATGTGTGTAATTACTAATACAGAAAATGGTAGGTACCTCCCTCCATCTTACATAACACCTGAATTACTACAAGCCCTTGCCGTGCACTAAACAGAAAAAGAGACACTCCTAAACTGAGTCTGCCTGAAAGCACTTTTAAAAGATTTTAGTTTTCCGTGGCCTTAAGGCATGAAAAGCTTGCAAGATACTTGCTTAAAAAACCTAAAGAAATCCTGTCTTCTAGAATTTAGGCAGTTCGTTAAATCTTGTTGGTTCCTTATAAACATTTTGTACAACTTTACTTTTTATAGTGGAAATGTTTGATTTCTCAGACAAGTTCTAGAGTTATAGTTGTTTCTGCTCATGATTGGTTTCACTTCAGGTGTAGCAAGAGTTTCCAAAGGAGATAGAATTCAATGAAATACTTTACTGCAAATTAGACCATACTGGCCCAGCTAGACAACACAAACTTGGTGCCAAGTGATTCTCTACAAGATTAGCAATATGTCCATTCAAAATTTCAGTGACAGAGTGCCTGATAGAACTCTTGTTACTACATCAGTTGTTCTCTTATTTGTGAAAAAAATGTGGGATATTACTTAATGGTAATTCTTTAATTCTTGAATGGAGTAAGGAATATTTTCTAGAAGTTAGTATTCAATTATCTTGCTCTTACATATGATGTGCAACATTATAAAAAATAAATGCCTTCACAATTTTATTCTGGAGGGGGGAAGAGCATCTCATCAGTTTAAGTCTCACCACTTAGTAAAGAGTAGCTTTATTGAATGTATCTACTGTTGCTGGCTATCTACGTAGAGCTACCAACATTAACTGAAACTAATGGGCAGTCCTAAAATGCAGTCTTGCAAGGGCAGCCTGAGTTCCAACTTAGATTTGATTATTTTTAACTCATGGCTAGCCTTATGAAGGCTCTAAGTGCATTATGATCCAAATAATTAAATTCAAATTTAAATCTTTTCTCCCTTCACTAATGTAACTAAGATATTTGTGCACTGCAGTAATTTGAAATCTCAGTCTCTTCCTCTTGCTAATACAATCTTGTTCTCCACATATAAATGGCAAGCTGCCAATTAGGGAAGTACACATGCTGCAATGCAAAGGAAAATAAGTAGATATGTCTGTATGTATTAACTACCAGTCAGTATTGTGTAGTGCAGCTGGAGTGAAAAACACTCCAAAAAAAGTTAATGACAACTCCAGTCTTTATTATTATCAGTGAAAGCTTTTGCAAGCTAGAGTTACATTCCTCACTGCATCTTATTTCTTAAGTCTTACTTTGTTTTTCTTCTTTCACTGGTTCAAACCCTTGAAAATAAAGTTCTGTCAAAGCTATTAAAACAACAACAAAACATTATAACAAGGCTATTCATCAAAGTATAGAACAACAGAATTCTCTTCATTCATTCCATTACCTCTATGGGTGAGCCTTTTAGTTGCTTTTAGCCACAGGTAGAACAATTCCAACACAGACGCTAGATTTTCATTAAAATATCTAATGAACAAAACTTACTAGGATTGATTGAAACATTTTTATAAAGCTTCCTTTTCTCCTTGAGGGAAGGAAAGAGCAAGTTACTGGTGAAGCCAGCAGGAGACCCAGGTGCCTCTGGGTTCCTGTTCCAGATTCAGAGGGATGTGATATGAGAAACTCCTCTTCGCTTATTCCTTAACTGCCAGACTGTGGGAAGGTATATTAAGATTATTTCCCTTTACTTATTCCACTACAAAACAAAGCAAATCGAGAGTACTTTGGACACTGCTACACAGTAACAAAGAAATTTAGGCAATTCCATATGGTATATCATACACACAGTTTTATATCACTCTCAAAACCTGGCAGTAGTAATCCAGATCAGGATACTGATGATAACACATGAAGCTAAAAAAACTAAAACCCTTGTATGTTCTCACTATCTGTATTTTCTGTCCAGGTACTGTATCTTGACTACCTACAAGGTCACCATGTTTGCTTAGCCTGCTAAAATAAAAAGAATAACCATAATTATATTTTATTTATCATCCTTTCTAGTCAAGAACGGGAGACTTAGCATAACTACATGTTGTGGACTCTAATCTCCTCGTGTCTGTTGCATCCTCTCCTCATGAAATGCTTGGCATCTTCTTGTGCCACACTACTCAGCATAAGCTGCTTTACTGTAATTCATAGACCACTTATGTACAGGACCATTGCCATTTTTCATTTGCAAAAGCAACTATATGAAGTGATAGAACTTTCAAAAATGGAAAAAAGGTGTCCTACTTTTAACTTAACAGAAAGTGGCATTTCATCTTATAGCCTTGCCATTGTACTTGTTAGTAATGGGATGCGACGTGTCATGTAGGTTGAAGTAAATTTGTTTCCCTCAAGGATCAAGTGCCATTTCTCACCAAAAACATAAGATTTCACTTCATGTCTGACTCGTAATTCACAAGTAGTGCATTCTTTGAATATAAGCTTTTCTGTCAAGCTGGAAGATGGAGATTCATCAAGTTAAACTTCATGTGGAGTTGTACTATTTTTAAAGAAAACTCCTTCAGAAAACACTTCTAAGAATTAAAAGGGAATTTATAGTTAAAAACAGACACATTGACTCCGAAATAGCTGTTTCCTATCCAGCAGCAAATTGACTGTTTTAGACAGATCTTTTCATTCTTCCTAAATTCCACTGAAATTTAATATAGAACAGAACTAGTTTTGAACTCAAAGTTTTGTGGTCTGGAAAAAGTGAGGTTTTTTGCTTACCTGTGGTCATAAAATATTTATCAGTTTGCCAGTTGTTTTTTTTTTTTAAAAAAAAAAAAGAGCAATGAATGGTATACAGTGATTCATTTCTATATGTGAAGGACTTTATATAAATTAGCAATCTAGCATTCAGTGGTCACATGTATTCAACATATTGAGTCATATTACTTTATCTCACCTTCATAAAGCATAACAACAACGTGGCCTCCCACTAAGTTATTTAGTGTTTGGTGTAATGGGCCAGAAGTATTTCAAAGTTGCTTGACATAATTAACCATCCAAGACAGAACTACAAGCACAATTTGTGGGGAACTTTTGCAAGAAATCCCAAGTGCAACAGTACCTACTGCATAATTTCTACTAAAAAGCTTTTAGTCCATTTTGGACAAGTGCAACTACTTACATCAAATATCCAGTAACACCATTTAATAAAACATATAAATACCCTAACCAGTTCTCTATTTAAAATATTTTTTTTTTCCTGCCAGATTCTACCACCACATAATAGGCGACACCTAGAACAAATCAGACAAGACTAAGGTCTTCTCAGCCTCCAATTATGACCAGAACTAAGCAAACATGTAGTTGATAAAGGGCACTCAATAACCTTTTCCTGGGCCTTTGAAACCTTCATCATCATGTTATAGATAACAAGGCTTAAGAAGTGCTACCCTTGTTGAAAAGCATCTTCAACAAGTACCAAAATTATGGCAGGTTGCCATTTTCCAAGTCATGGAACTGTACTGTTTGGATGTCAGGCATTCCAGGGAACTTCTCACAGAGCAACCCCCCTGGTTTCACAGGAATTCAGCAGAATCATCTAACTATAACCACAGCTTCACCTCTGTTTTAAATCTTTTGAGGGGGCTAGGTATACACTTGAAAAAGAGAAGAAAAATAAGGGGGGAGGGGGAGATGCTTGAGGCTATCTGTAAAGATTGATCTGTTTGAGGTGTGGAATGAAGAAAACATTCTAGTAAGTACAAAACGTATATGTAATTCTGAGCTACCTTAATTTTTGAGACAAACCCCTTAAGATATTTCTCACTATTGATTATGTACTAGATCTGCTTTTATTGGTTTTTAACACTAGAAAGTTGCTTCAAAAAATAAAAAAAATGCTGGTTGTTCATTAGAGTATCACAAAAAAAGAATATTGTCCAACAAAAGATATAATTATTTCTTTACAAAGACAAACCCCATTAAAAGAGTGGTATGCAAATTTTTAACAAATATATGTCTTCCCCTATCAAGTGCAAGCCAAGCATATGGCACTGTGTTTGGGAATAAAAGGTGATTAACTGAAAATTTCCCCTCGGCTCAAATTTGATTTGATGGGTTAGATACCTCCAGATCAAGAAAACACCAACAAACAAACAAACCAAAAAAGAGAAATTTGTAATACTTGGATACACTTTACTTTTTATATACTTGAAATCTTCCTGGTAATTTAGGTTGTTGATTTTTTTTAATGACATGCATTTTTATAGAAGGTTCTATATGCATTTTAAGGCAGAAGGTTTAGTAAATGAATTTTAAAGAAAGAATCACTAAAGAGATATATAATTACACATTTAAGAGGAAAAATGCTATTAAGAATCAATCAAAGTAACAAAAGGAACAAAGAGCAGGTCTCAGTCCATCAAGTACTACCTGTGTTTGCAGAGAACAACTTTGTCTAGAAGTGCGCAAACCACCAAGTCATAGCACTGCTGCAGTGTCAGAACTCTCATGAGGTACAATGTTTTTGCTAGATACAGAATTATCTAAACTTTTTTTTTTTTTTTTTTTTTTTAGTTAAAAGAACTAAAATGACCTATTAAAACCTCTTCAATGAGCCAATGTCACTACAGCAGACTATAGTATCTGCAGCAGCAGTAACATTTCCCAGGGCATGTGCTGTTCTGCCACCATTATCAGAGCAGCTTGTGATACAGGAACAGAACCAAAGGCCAAATTATTTCAACCAACCCAAACTCAGTTTACAACAACATATGCTCCCATGAGTTTTTGTTCCTCTCCCAGCTACAACCTTATTGCAGGTGATAAGCAGATTCAAGTTCTGAAAGTGAAACAAGATGGAGAAAGAACACAGAAAAGTATTTCATCTCCCACTTTGAAGGCATGGAGCATTTACATGGCAATGTCTATATATGCTAATTTAATTAGTAAAATGAAGGTATTATATACCATACCACTCAAAACCAAGACTCACTGCATGCACCAGAATATCATGTGACATACTGTGAAGGAAATTATTTAACAAAAATTTCTTCTTGAATGTTATGATTTATGTACTCATGAAACAAGTTCACCATATCGCTCCCACTTCCTACACTAACTTTACTCAAGGAAAAAGTACTGTGCAGAGCTTAGCAAAAATTGTAAAAGTCTGTGGTTTCCTTATTTAACAAAACTCCCTTCCTATATCATAAATGAAGGCTTCTGCTACACGTATGTCAAGTATACAAGCTAATAAAAGATGAGAAATTTCAAGAAAGAAGAAAGTGCTTACAAAAGAGAATAGAACTTTCTGTTTGTGACAATGGAAAATTATCCCCATTCAGGAAAAAAAAAAAAAAGAGCAGTGGAAGGGGAAAGTATCCTTGACCTTTATTTTGACTCCCCTAGATGCTTTACTATAAAAAACAAAAAAACCAAACAAAAAGCACTTATTTAACTGTTCACATTATATTTAGGTTACCTGGGAGAAATCAGGCTTCAGCAAAGAAGCAGCTCAAGGCAGTTATACAAACGTTCATGTGAACATTTAAGCAAACAAAACTCCAGTTTCATCATCACATATTTCCATCTCTTGGGTTTTTTAAAAAAATACAGGTAGTTGTGTTTAAAGGAGTAAGAACATCGTACACATTGATTTGATGAGTCTGAGCTTAAACTAGGACATCAAGAAATAATAGCAGCAGCAGGTATTCCCTTACTCCTCTGCTGCCAAAAAAGGTGTAATTCCTTACTACACCTTGTTACATCCTACTCTGATTGACAGTGGTACATGTCAGTTTGAGTCTTTGAGGGTTGAAATGGGTACTGCAAGAAATTTTACTTTTGTTTTCAAATTATTGTTGTATGTAAAGCAAAAGTCTTCCCTTCCAGAAGCAGCATTCGGTGTATTGCTATTTCTCTTTTTTTGACACTACTACTGACTGTCATGGTAGAGGGCACACAGTGGACTCGCAGGGCATTGCCCCTCTTTCTGAACCCCTTGCTAGGATATACGATAGAGAAAGACTTCAGAGAGACAGGATTCTTCTCCACTCTATAGCATCAGCCAGCTCTTTCTGCTAAAATAAATGCAGCAATAAGTGCCTGCCACTTTACAGAAAATAGTATTTTTTCCAAAATCTTTTAATGTTAGCAGGTATCTTCTGTTCCATATTTTACAGACACAAAACCAAAAGTTTAAAGTACTTTTTAAACTGAGTGTCTAAAGTGAACACCTTTGAAAATTAAATGTCTGAGCTCACATATCCCATTGGCAATCCATAGTTTTTATTACCTGCTGGTAGCCCAGAACATTTTCTTTTTCGCTGCTTACTGGCAGCCTGGAGTGCTCTTGCATGCAGTAGGGTGAACTTTCTAAAAGCTGGGCAATATTAGTCATGGTAAAAGCAATATTTCAGGCAAATTCTTTAAGTCATAACCCACCTGCATGCATCTACTTTCACACATTCACAGTAATTTGCAATGTTTTCACCTATACAATCATTATTTCATTTTAAAGGATGGTATGGGAATATCGTCTTTAAATTCTGTGGCAAAATTAGAGTATTGTTTAAAAGAAATAAGCAGAGCTTCCCAGCTTCTGTGAATTACAGGGATTTGCAAAAGACTTCCTACCCTAACGTGAAGCACTATAAAAATAAACCCTTAGAATACTTAAATAATATTCTGGAATGTAATTAGAAACTTTAATAGTTGAAGTTTAATGGAAAAGCATTCTCCTTCACTTTAGTTTGGTTTCTTATAAAGAGCCTACAGCTGAATCAGAAATAACTTCTATTTGCCTATGAGTAAATTAGACATATCAAAGATATTTTAAAATGGTGGAAAAGGAATGCATCAGGTCCAATCACAAACACCCACACAGGAAGATATGCTCAAAGTAATTAAAAACCCTAGAGGAAAAAAAGAAAGTTTGTGTTAAAAGGCGTGGTATAATTGGGGTACCTACAGCTATATTGAACCTTTTAACTTTAACAGAGTGGACTCTGGAAACCCTATAAAACCCAGCTTTCCTTTTTTTGGAAAGAGGCACAAGGTGATAGATACTTCCAATACCACACAAAATAAACAGGAAATCTAGATAATATCCTGCAAGCTGCTAGTTATCAAGACAATTTCACTTGGAAACTACGTACCTGTAAGGTTTAAGATAACAGAATTCTACCAATATTCAGTCCTGTTAGGACTGTAGTTTTTCATCCTAGTGTCTCTTAGGTTAAACTAGGTCTGTATAGGTAAAATGCATGTCAAAAGTGAAAATTCTCACTGGGATGTACAATTGAAGATGCTCAAGTTGTTTATTAAGAAGTCTTGTATATTGTTTTCTTTTTAATCAGAGATTTAGGATTAGAAATTTCTGTTATGTATAGTATATACACAATTGATTTTCAAGACTCCCAAATAAATCAAAAATTCACATACTTGTCCTCAGAGCTTTGCTGCGTAATGGAACTTTTTTTGTGGTAAAGAAAATGCACCTTGTCCACAATAAAGTCCCCTCAGGAATTGACTAGTTATTACAGTTCTGAGATAGGGGGGAAAAAAAACACTCGACATAATACCTTATAGTTAACCTGAAAGCACATCTTCAACAGTTGTCTTTTTGACTTTTTCCTATTATAATAGCCATTTGAAGTGACATCTGAGATATTTATTTGCACTAAGAACCCAAGCACTTGTGTCACGTAGTACCATGTTCCACAGGCTGTCTCATTTAAAAGCTGTAAGTCTAGCCGGATAGTGGCATGTATGATTCCAGGTGACAGAACTCAGTACTTAGTGGGGGAGGAAATGCATTCAGAAAATAGCAAAAGTCCAGCTATGAACTAAGGAAACATAATCTGATTGAGTTGAATGGAAAAAGCCTATGCTTAAAGTTAGGTACCCTGTGCTCAAATCTCTCATTTAATCCGTCACCCATAAAAGAATATCTGTCAGTAAATGTTTTAACCTGACAAAGTATTCTAAATACTGTGTCTTCTCTTTGGATGTAGCCTGTTGCTTTCATTGTATTAGCTACATTCAGTGGAAAAATTAAACAAAGTTATGAGATACAATGTTGGGACGTCTTTGAATTTACTGATTCCTCCCAAAATGTCTTATGGACAGACCATTTATTATTCATCGCCATGCTCCTGCACAGCAATGTCTGTTAGTCTTCTAGAATGTACAGAAAAGGAAAACCATTAGCTTTACAAACAGGCTTGTTTGGGCCTATCTTGTAATTTTTAGTAGATGAGCTGTTGGGTTTTCTACAGGGGAAAAGAAATTAATTCTTATAGTTAACTGTAACTTGAGCAGCTAAAGTAGGAATTTACTGTCCAGTGTATCTAAGAATCAGTGAAACAAATTCACTTTTCTTCCCTTTTCAAGGTCAGCACTAAGATGACATACAGTCTGTATTACACAGTTCTATCATATAGTGAACATGCCAAACAATGAACCCGTAATTCAACAACCTGACATAAGGCCCAGCGCAAACACGGTGTTAAATGTGCTTTCCAGTGCTTCTGAATATTGCATTCAGTCACTGCTCCCTTGGAAAACAACTGCCCCCCCCCAACCACACACACAGAAACCTCCTCCTTTTCCTCCCCTTCAACCTCCCCCTCGCAACATAACCCAAACCCCAAAGTCCTAAGTACAGCAGGCAAGGGCAAGGGGGATTTTTTTGTCATTGCAACGTGGAGTTACTGCAGTGACCTTAACAGCTCAGTGAAATGAATAGCACTGTTCTGGTTTTACACCGGTACAGAAGAGATGAGGATCTAACTCCCCTTTTGTTGTTTAACTGATTTTAACAAGAGGAACTGGGGGGGGGGGGGGGGGAAGGGTTTCCAACTACTTTCTGAAAAAGTATCTCCTGAAGGGAAAATACAGTCTTCAAAAAGGAAGAAAAGAAAAGCTTTTCCTTAAGTTTCTTTTCATTTCTTATCTTCCTAAAGTACATATATACAGTTTGTTCCAGGAAACGTCTGAAATGCCTTCTGGTAGCTTTTAAATAAACATGAAAATCTTTTGAGTTCAAAGAGTTTTAAATAATGATGGGGGGGAAGAGTTCTTGAACTATAACACAGATGTAAACAAAGGTCAGGAATCACTCTTAATGACTAAAATGCACGATCATTACTTTCAGACTTTTAAGCCGCTATCACATAACTGAATTAGACTTTAGCAAAGCTCTAATGCGCTTTCACAGCAATCTTTTCCTGTACACTAAAACCAACAGACCTCGGCTACTTTTCTCAGCTAGGAGCTAATGTTTCTGGATACATGTTACTGTTGCAGTTTCATTTGTCAGTAAAGCCTTATTTACTTGCTTCCTGTTATTAATTATGGGAAACAGGATCTCTTCAAACTGTAGGAGAGGCTCTTTTAACTCCTGTCTAGACTTTTCAAGACAAAATATTGATGAGCCCTTTAATGTTTGTGCAGAGACACAAACTGAGCAAAAAACCCCTTCGTTACCTCATACAGCTTAGACTCCTTATCTTGCATTCACAAAAAAAAAAAAAAAATCCTTTAAATCACTCGGGCTCACATCCTTATTGTTAGTCACTGAAGTAAGGTTTTCTTTCATAGTTGGATACTTTCTTCATCTGTCACACTGATTAATTAACAGCTCACAGTATGAGCCCAGAGCTTAAATAGCCTGCTGAAACGAGGAGGAGAGATCAACATTAATATTCCATAAAAAGCTGAAGAGGAAAAATGCTTTCTTTAATATGAAGGAATCTGTCTTCCAATAAAAAAAACCCAAGAACTAATTTCTGTTTGGTTACATTACACATAGAGATGAAAGCACACGGCCTATGAAGGAGGGTTACAGTGAAAGATTAGGACAAAAGTTGGAGAAGACTTTAAATGCTTTAAATCAAGCTCTTGGTTAGAAACAACCAGGTCTTGAACACCAGTGAAATAATTTTCATCATTGTTAAATCTGTTTATCAACTCACAAAAGATAAGTCTATAAGCACAGTACCATTGCCTGTACAGATGTATGTGAGGAAAAGGCATGCGATTGCATGAAGTGGAGAGCAGCTAAAACCTTAAACCTAAAGCCGTTTTTAGCCAAAACATTGTAGTTTCTCCCCCCCCACACACACACCCCTTTCCCAAACTGTTACAGTCCAGCAATTATTTCAAGAGGTTGACTTTCAAAAGCTACAAGCTCTTCCCCCTTTTTAAGCCCCTACAGTACTGCTGAGTGGACAAAAATTACAGATGCAAGAAAAGCTGACAAATGAGTGCAAGGCCCCTCCTCTCCAGTGCCTCGACAGTCGGAGCTCCTGCCAAAACATGCCTGAGAGCTACTGAGGAGACAAAGACACAAAGATTCCATTTTCTCAGGGAAAGTAGATTTCATGTAGAAACTACCCGGCCGGGAGAAGAATAGCATGCTGGCACGTGTGTTGTTTCAAAAGCAGAGCAGGAATGAATGTTTTAAGAAAAAAATGAAATCGAATTTGATTATTCAGTAATCTCAACAGATGCTTTTTAACACACAGCTCTTTTTAAACTGCAAAGTACTGGGGGGGATGGGGGGGGGGGGGGGGAACGGAACAGGGGGGCTCCCGTAAAGCTGGAAAAACATTTTCAGTCATGGAGAACCTTCAGTCCAACATGATCCAAGCTAAGGGTTCACTGCTAGAGCTCTAAATCATCTCCTGATAATATTGTAGTGCACATACAACTCAAACAAAGTAAATCCAGCTTTTTTTCAGCTCAAATTTGTTTGAATGTGTTTACTATTAAAAGATTCTTCCCCCAAGGTGTCATTAATAAATTGCAACGAGTTTAAAACCCTGGCACCTAAGCACTTCCAAGTTTGCAAGCTTTTCATAGCAAGTTTACTACTTTTGGCTTGTTACAATGTCGTGACTGGCCCTCATCAGTGAGCTGGAACGGGTCTGTCCAAGAGCAGGGAGATCAGCAGTGAGGTGAATGCAGGCAAGCAGAGCAGGAAAAAAAAACCAAGAACATGATTTCTCTTTGAAACAAGTCAGAAAGTTGGGAAAAGGTTCAACTGATGGTGGGAAGATTTGGGACAATCCCAGTTTCTCATTAATTTAATAATAAAAAGGACATTTATAACAACAGTATATAAGATTAAAAATTATTGATTATTTTAAGTGTTATTCCAATCCATTTAGACCCAGTGGTGAAAGTCTGTTAAAAATAACACAACCTCCAGACTGAGAATATGGGAAGTAGAGGTGTAAAACACAGGCTTAGTCATCAGTAAGGTTTTCAAAATGCTCCCAGCTCTGATAATTACTGCTCACCAGCATGTAGCTGTCTTACAAACTCTGCTTATAAAAGCCTTTTTTTTTTTTTTTTTTTTTCTTGTATGTGAAGCTGCCTTTACCTATCTGGTAACAGAGCTACCTAAATTCAGCCAAAGTCTTCATTCTTTCAGCAGAAACACTTATGTTTTATAAACAGAACACAGAAAACATTACGCAATAAAAACCTGAAAATGTTATTAATGCCCTGAATTGACAGGTTTGGGATTGAGGATAAAACACAACTACTGAGAGCCCTCTACAAGAGAGCTGCCAGGGCCCCCTGCCCTGCAGAGACCCCGCAGGCAATGAGCCCGGCTCGCTCCCCTCGCCCTCGTGTGCCCCCTCCCTCGGCCCAGCCGCACACCATAGCATCCCCCCTGCCTACCCAGACTCAGGCCACAAGGACAAGGACGTGGCACGGATTCTCAGTCTGAACCCATGCGCTGCCTCACAGCCCTCGCTCTTCCCCGCTGTCTGCTCCTGAAGACAGGCTTAAGAAAAAAAGGGCAGTTAATCCTTTGACTAACTAATAAAACCACTTCAGATCATCAAAACCGAATCTTATACAGGGACTGGGATAGTCAAGAACAATATATGAAAAAAACAGAGATTGCGCTGAGAAACAACCCTTATTACATCTGAGGTGAAGGACAGGGAGCATAAGAACAAACCTTGAACATTACACGTTAGTTACAAGCTTACATTTATTTTTCATTAATGTTCACATCCCTTTGTCTGATCCCACTATCCTTCCACTTGCTAAGTCTAGGCATTTCCTAAGTCTTCATAGCCAGACAGTATCTAAATGCTTTTTGTTCTTTTTAATGCATTTTACCATCCATCACTCAAACCTTCCTCATCTCACATTGCTGCTGCCACAAAATCCTCTTATCTGCTCTGATAAAATGCCACCCTCCTCATGCACAGCTATTCCCATTTGGTCTCTCTTCCCAACCAGACCAAACCACCATCACAATTTCATTTCATTAGTACAAAAAGATTCTAAATGTTGGGTCACTACATGTACTAGATGTGAAAAAGTCTGCATGTACCAGTTTAATCCTCTTATGGATACATTTCCCCTGCCCCCCCTTCAAATTCTCATAAAGGGGATCCCAACCTCTTCCTGAACTCCACTCGCAGAAAGCAGAACTGCTTCACATTAACATATAGCTCAAGAGTGATTTGATTGACTGATTTCCAGAAATACTGCAAGAGAAGATGACTTAGTTCTGGAAGGACTACTAACAGCAGAGCTATACTGAAAAGAAAAGAAGGACTGCAATTACTGACTAGGTGAGAGACAGAGAACAGAGAATGAAACAAGAAACAAGATTTATGAATAAGGAGTTATAAACATGCTTTCTCTTATGCAGCTGGTAAACTCATTCTTCAGACTACCATTACAAAGGAATCTTTTGAGAAAAAACAAGTCATATCAGATTGTAGAAACACTGCAGCAGTTGAAAAACATTATCACTTGGTTTCTTTTATATAGCAGCCTGTTCCCTCACTCAGCTAACACTATTCCTATTTGAATGCTTTTAAAGATTACTTGAAGATAAAATCCTAGAATTCTTTCAACCCATAAAAACTGTTGAAAGTCAAAATGAAATCTTGCATCCTTGTCTAATGCCTGTCATTTCAACAGAGTTCATTTGAATGACTGCATGTCCAGGCAATATGTGGCACAGGGCTTGGAAAGAAAGGAGACTTATGTTTTACTTGGCATTAGTACAGCATAAGTCTTTAGCATAAAATTTATTAGCATTAATGGGCATTATGTAATTAAAGCATTGTGCTTTAATTCCCTGGGGGGCAGTGGGGGGTGGGGGGTGGTTCATGTCTTATAAAACAGACAAATAACAAATGTGAGATTTTTCAAAGCTATTTGAAGAATTCAAACTTGCATGTTCCTCCATTAATCGAAATGGAGAAGGTGTAGCTAAACAAGATGGATCCAAAATTCTCAAAATGTCTTCCATGAAACTGCATAAAAGTTAATACTACAGACCAGTCTTTTTAAGCATATGCTATATAATTACAGCATTTTGCAGACCGCAAGCTCTTCAAAAAGTAATTAGACTTGAAAAGCATAGATCTGAAAATATTTCTTTTTAGATGTAATATACCATACTTACTTGATACTAGACTTATTTACATGAGTTCCATTTAATAAAGTAGCTTTAACAAGCAATTCAGGTATTTGTTACTCGAGCCCTGGCATTTTCAATCCATCATGCCAAGAATTTAGAAGGCTTTGGGAATCCCATCACTTAATCCACTGCACTTCAGGGACAGGGGATAGTCATTTATGTAGTTCTTTGGGTGCCTTTGAACATTACAAGCTAAGGTTGGGACAATTTTCAGAGCTGTTGAAAAATTGTGGGAACTTTGCAGATTTCATCAGGATTGGTGCATGTTACCAGTAAAGATCAGACTATTACCTAGACCTGTATTTGAGCATTTAAATAGCATTATTTTTCTCTAAGACAGAAAATTGATTCAAAACTACACTGTGAAAAAAAAGACCAATGCACACAAAGTTTAGTATCTGTCTGCAGCACTGAAAAATAAGCGTAGAGCTTGTTTTCTGGCAAACTTTTGTTTTGTGTCTGAATAATCTAACAAGAACAGCAAACCAGAACAGCATGAAAAAAATTCCACAGACCTATGTATTTATGATTCTTAAATTACTGGAAATATAAGGCTTATTCACAGTATTGTGTCTCAGTTTAATATTCCAAATAATCTAATTTCATTCAGAGCTAACTTGAAGCACAGCATATTTTACCTGAAAATCATAATAAAAGAATTTGTACAAATAGTACAAAACCACTCAGACCTTTAGAGTGACACTAGTGATTTTTCCTTACGTAGTGTCAAGACCAATTATCAGCTGATCTATTAAGCTATCACCCAAAATCCTTTATTTCTTTGTCTTCTAGACAAATCACCACAGAGCTGCAGACCAGCAAATGAAGTGAACTGAGAGCAATTTGACCAACATCATCTGTGCCTGTTCCTCAGAAGTCGATGAAACATGTTATCGGGTCTCCAAGGTACATCCCAGAGATTAGTTGGTTGTGCCATACAATTAGTAAATGATTAAAACAAGCTGTTATCTTCGATTGTATTAAGATACTTGCAGCAGTAAGAGCTATTACGTTCTACGGGAGAGTGTACCTTCCCAAATTATGTTGTTTATTAGCAATTCATTAACAATGTGCCACCTCAGCCAAATGATCAGGCAGCATGTTGGTCTCAGGTACAAGCAAAAGATCGTTATGAAACTCTGCCTTGTCTCATTTGGGCAAATCAAGTAAGTACATCTGAACCACAGATTGCACAGAAATATTTGAATGTTAGTTTTCATTTCAGGCTTTTTGTGTATTTTGTGCCAAACCCATAAGCCTTCTTCAGAGGAATCAACAGAACAGAGTAGAGACTGAATCAAACAGACAAGCTCTTAAATATCTCAACACGTCTTCTTTTCACAAGAACAAGACCCCAGGTAAATGATGTATTCTAATACAGCACATGAAAATCTCAATTATGGAGATCATCACTCTAGGCACTGTGTGCCATTTTATATCCCCAGCAAGATATTTTTCATCTCATCAAGAGTTTCCAAGGCTGTTTCTGTATATGCAAAAGAAATTTAAGGGTCCCCCAAAAGATCTGATAATTAAAAAAAACTAATCAAGTGGTCAGACAGACTGGAACTTGAGGATTATAGGTAAGAGGGATGAAATGAAGGCTTGGAAACTATAATTTCTCTTTCTGTGGTAGCAGCAGAAACAGCTGTTGTAGACTGGGCAAATTAAAGATGTGGCTGACTAAGCCAGCAGTCTGCAGACAAGACACTGCAAAAACATAACAGCAAGTCGTCTGCACCCCACTTTTAAAAAAGCCAAAAGTGCTGACCATCTATTTTTCTCTCTTTCTTCCTGTTATTCTTATCTGTCATAAATATCCTCCAGCTGGTACCCTTCCAGCCCTTGCTCACCAGTTCTAATTTCCCGCCCCCCATCTTGGGGAGTTAATAGTAATTCCTGGGACTGTGGACAAGTGCTCCATAGTGGGAGTTGTCAGCAAACAAGAAATTATGCTTCTAAAAGAACAGCAGATGAAATAACAGAGCTGCAGTTCTACTCATATTTTTTTTTGCCTATGAAAGTTGCTCATCAAACATGTAAAAACAATCTGCCCATACCGAACAATATTTACCATTCCTTGAGAGCAGTTTCATCTGCCCAGTAAAATCAGCATCTAGATACAGAAAGTTCTCTGATTAAAGGCCAGACAGATTGCCACCACTTTTTTCAGATATATTGGTTAAGCGTCTTGTAACTCACTACTTTTAGAAAAAATTCACTCTCTCTTCAGTTTCTAGTCTGTTTATCCTGAATCTTTTTA
This sequence comes from Falco peregrinus, assembly GCF_023634155.1. Lineage (NCBI taxonomy): Eukaryota > Metazoa > Chordata > Aves > Falconiformes > Falconidae > Falco > Falco peregrinus. The sequence goes on from NC_073730.1 coordinate 844,130, forward strand.
AAATAAGTTACAAATCATTGTGCCATGAATTAGTGAGATCATATATTGTCTTCACTATCAGAAAGTGATGAAGAATCTATGAAATATTGTAAAAATAAGTTACTTAAACAACAAAAGCAAGCTAAAACAGTCCTTTGTTTCTCTTCTACAACAGGTATGAACTTACTGTTAGAAGAAACATTATTTGCCTTGCTTAGACAGCTTTTACATCAAACAGTGTTGCCAACCTAGAATTTGCTTCAATTTATATTAGCATAAACCTGTGGACTATTTTTGAGCTCAGTTTATACATCATGAATGAATATTACCCAATCTATTTTCCCTATGTTTATTTGTATTCAAAACGTACCCATCATTTCAGATTTGTGGTAGATGCATTTTTTAAGTGCTGCCATTTCAGTACTGCTCTAAACAATGTTGTTAATAATGTTGCAGCATTGCATCTGATTTGAGGCACACTCAAGCTCTTTGCAACCAATTAGTCATTAAATACATTTCAAAAATGTTTATGAGATTCATGCCATAAATCTTTAACAGAAAGAAAATTGATACAGGCAAATTAAGTGCCCCATTTCTTACCAGAAATTAATTTTAGGTGGCATGGGGCGTTTGTCTGTTGCCTTTACCTGAAACAAATCAATTGCCACTTTACGTTCTCATACAAACCTAAGAATATGAGAGAACAGCAAAAGAATTTTAAAGGTTAAAACCCATATTCAGTGCAGCCTCCTCCCCCTAGCCCCTCTGATAGAGTGGGTATTTGAGGAGGTTCTTTACATCCTCCCACACAGTTTCTCTGTTTCATAGGCAGAAGCCAGCTGCTGGTTCTTTCAAGTCTAGTGGTTAGTTGACATTTACCACTAGTTTATTGTTTCCATCCTATCTCAGCAAAGAAAATAGCTAGAAAACTACTTTTGAAGATTGAATATTAAGTCTTTATATTTCTAATTCCCCCCAAACTGGAGGGACCTGCAGCAAGTTTTTTTGGTGGGGCATAAAGAAGGGACAAAAAGACTGTGCTGTGCACCAGCATAAGGAATAGGACCAACGAATCCTGGCTTTACTGTTACTATTCTCCCTAGAAAACACCTCACTGCAACTCTTGACCAGCAGCACTGATTTTATTTATATCAGTCTCTAAAAAATTATGTGTGAATTGTTGATAACATTTCTGACCTGAAAAACTTGGCAGCATTATTTAGCAACTGCCATAAAAAGAAAAAAAAAAAAAGACAGTCCTGCATACGTACCTATGATAAAGTGATTCGATGGTAGGGATGGGAGAAATGAGAAAGACGTCTAAGAAATGCCACAGAAAACATTTTTCCAGAGCAAGAAGAACATCAAACCCACTTGAAACCTATATGAAGTAAGGTATTAAGTCCTGCAAATGACTGTGCAGCGCACCCACATGAAAGATTGCCACTGCAGTGTAACTGCCCACTCCAGACCCACACATGATGATACATCCCTAACATCTGATTTAGTTCCCAGATAAGCACACTCATACAGGTCTCTTTAAGGTTTGTCTTTCTGAAATTTATCTTGAAAAGAAACTCAATTATGAATTTTAAATATACTAAATTCTTAAACCAAAGTATAGACACAAACTGAAGATATTTTCAGATTAATGGGTATTTTGAACTCATAATAAAGGAAATATAGTTAAAGAGGGCTCTCCTTTAGGGCGAGTTCATGCATGAAGGAATCAGGAAAATAGAGGTGATCTGATAAGCAGAATTCCACTCCCCAAATCAGGAAACCAAAGCAGCCATACCGGTACTTGTTAACTGCCCACTAAAACTGAGCTCAGAAGTCCGTCAGCTGGTAATCCTGTTTTTATTTAATGGACTTTTAAAGAACAGAAATTCAGAGTACGTAACCTTTTATCTGATGATATTTACTAACAGCTTAAGAGAGGTAACCTTAACAGGATTTCTGTAGACATGAAAAGGAACTTGGAACGTGCAATTACTGGATGGCTCCAAACTTTATCTGATGTGTTTAGGAGCCACAGAAGAAAACCATCCCAGACAGCTCAGTTCAGAGTGCCAGAAAATACCATACTGGTTTTTAATAGGTCTAGGTCAGGACATTTGAAGACATCCGTGAGTGAATATGATTTCTTTGCCCTAAATCAAGGTTTCCATGACTGAACATCATAGACACAGTTATAAAAATCATACTGGCTCACAACATCTGCAGGAACTCAGTAGTGCAGCTGTTCACTATACACGTGTTAAACAGGCAGCACTAAAAACTGTAAAAACAGGTCAAAGCAAAACAGAAAAGGACCCAAAATGAAGATTTTCACATACCTGAAATAAAATGTAGAAATGGCCTTTTCTCCAGGTCAGCAAGCTGAAAACATTAAGAGAAAAATCAGTTAGTAGCAATCCGCACACAATAGGTCTTGAGCATTACTTCCTTTTATTGTATATTGCACTTATGGGGCTCTAGACTTTTCTAAACAGTATCCAAAGCATACTTTCAAGTCCAGCCAACAAACATCTGAATGCACAGCAGCCTTTCAAGAGAAAGTTACAGCACTGTGACTTTTTAAACACAGACTGAAGTATTTCAGAGATCAAGGTATACCCCACTGCTACTTCCTCTTGTTGCTTTGAATTAAAAAGGAAGATCAACTTATCCAGAAAGCAGAATCTAATTAAAAATTATCTTTTCTAAAGAAAAAAGGAGAATGAAAAAAGGAGAAAAGCACCAATCTTTAAGCAAGGTGGAAACTCATCTGGAGATGGACGGCAGCGTCCGTTTCTTTTTGCAAAGTAATGATTCAGAAGCACAGCCAAACACACATGTAAGCGATGAACGTTAAAACATTAAATACTAGAAATGAGGTGCATCCTATGGGACCATGATCCAGCCATCACCTTCTTTTCCTCACTGATAGAGGCTTTAAAGAAAATCAGACATACCTGTGTTCAAGTACATTTTAAAAAAATATCTAATATCTTAGCACGCATGCTGAACTTTTTGAAAGACTACTGATTTCAGTTAGCATTTATACTTCAGAAGACACGCTGTAACAGTCAACAAAATTAAGCTAAGGTTTTGCACAATTTTGTATGAATGGAAGAAAGATTATTATTATACATCAGATTATTTTTTATTCTTCCATAAAGAGTCACTTTGGCTTTATGAACAGGATTTTCCTCACACTTTGTTCTCTCTGGTTTTGTATTTTTTAAAGCAGACCTCACATTGTCAACGGTAGGTCTAGTTTTCACTATGTGTAAATAAAGTGAAATTATAAGTACATATACAAGTGCACAGATAACAAGATGCTTTGCAAGACTCAGTGGAATAAATGCAATATTTTTCCATTGCTCCAAGCAGAGCTCTTCAGCCATAGCTACAGCACCTTTCTCTCCATCCATGTACAGTTGTTTCTCTTCATTGCTACGCGCAAACTCTATACCATCATTGTATTTTTTACTTTACTAGAAACATGAACAGTGGATCTATGCATTACTGTTAAGACCGATTAAAAAATACTATCTCTTTCCCAGAGAGAGAAAAAAAATCTTGAATTTTTTTTTATTTTGCATTAGACTGAAGAGAGGTATGTCTAAATTTTTAAAATTTGCTATGACCTCCTTTCCCCGAAAGAAAAGGAAAGAGGAGAAAAACTAGTCACCCTGATCCCTTTCCAGATAGATAGTAGCCCAATCATTAAGACTTTCACACAGAGTATTGGAAATCAAGGTTTCCAGGCCTTTTTCCAACAGCAACATAGCCCTGACTTTCCAGAGGCACACCAAAAACACAAAGCTAGTAAGTAAGGGGTCTTTTTTCTTCTCTTCATGCAAAAGACCTTCCCAGAAAAGCATTCATTGAAAAAAATATTTCTTAAAACATCTTGTGTTTTCCCCACAGGGGAGAAAAAAACATAGATTTTCAAGCAGATAGTTACACTTTTGTATACATCTGCAGTTGCAGGGAAAAACTTCTACCAGAATGAGAAAAACACATTCTTTCTATAAATTCTAGTAATACCTTTAATCATATTACAAGCATTACATTAGTTTGTTAGATTAACACAGTTAGACTTTTGGATCAGAGTGGAGAGAAAGAAGATTGTGATCCAACAAAAATGTTATAAAAACACTGCTGTTCAAAGCAAGCCAGGTATTTTCTTGTGCTTGAACCCTAACAAAGATGGTTTTCCTTAAGGCAGTTATTAGGTGTTTTGTCTTCACTTTTGTTACTTCTTTGTAATGGTAGAATATCAGTTCTACTGCTGTGTGAAATGCACTCTGTTCTTTTTCTTGTGAATAGCAGTTTCCTTAGGACACTTTTTTTGGTATTAGTAGTAGTTGCAATAGGATTCCTGTCTCTCAAGTTTGCATTTTACAGAAGACCAAAAACCTCAGAAGATGCATCACTCTGTGGAAGAAACACATGGGGCCAAGCTATTATGTCAGTATTGCACAAAGCACGGCACAGTTTGGTGTTCTTCCTACTCTGAAGGAGTCTCACATCAGGTAGTGGAAACTCACTCATGTATTTACTGTTGAACTGGTGGGGGTTTCTTTCAGCATCTCCCCTTTAGGCTCAACATACACTTTAAGATTCTGGCAAGACACCTGCTGCTGCCAAAGGGCCACGTAAGACGCAAATGTTCCACTGGACTATGGGGAAAGAAGGGGGCTGGTTACAGGAAACCCCCCCTGCTCCCTTTCTCACACAGCCAAGTAAACTCCATTATAATTGATGCAATATGCAGAAAACAGGAGAGGGCTAATTGAATTTAAAAGTTATACATTTGTAGCCTCATTTAGGAAAAGCCCAGGGCTTGCCTGAGCATTTAGTAGTAAACCTAGACCACAAAGCAAAGTGAATGTTGAACTCTACATGCCCAGAAGGGAGAGAAAAGATCCTTTTCTCCATGCTGCTAAGCTCATGCTAGCACCTCCAGTCTTTCTTCAACAAAGTAGGATTCTGGGAATCCAGGAATCATCTCCATTTTTCTTATCTTGAAGGTGGAGCTGTATACTGTTGGCAGCTAATATAATCTTGATTACAAATTTATATTACAATAATACATCAGCATCATCACCTGAAATCAAGGTCCTGTTTTGCTACATCTTGTAAAAAAAAAAAAAAACACACAACAAAAAAACCCAAAAAACACCAACCCAAAAAAAAAAAAAAAGGTATTTTCAGCCTAACAAGATTAGGAAAATAGAAGTGGCCACACAGTTTGGGAACAGAAAAGAAACTCTCGTTTGGTATTCCTCTTCTGCCACAAGTGGCATTTGTAGCTAGTACTGGAGGAGCTTTCTGCCCTTGATCAACTGCTCACTAAGGCATTTAAAAGCATTTAAATGATCTCAAGTGATAATTTAAAACAAGATAATCTACAGCCAGAATATCCACAGCATTTAACAGAATCATGTGTAGAAGGAATCCAGGATCAGCCCCCAACCCAGTTATGAACATGTTCAAGAAGTTTGAACACACACACACACTTAATCATATTATTATTAAATAATACCAAAAAGATGGGAACAACCACAGCTAAAGTTGATCCTACATTCTTTGTTTTTATTGAATACAAGCATCATTAAGCTTTTGTGTCCTATAAAAGCAGCTCAGGGGAGACCTTATCACTCTCTACAACTATCTGAAAGGAGGTTGTAGTAAAGTGAGCATCAGCCTATTTTCCCAAGTAACAAGTGATAGGACAAAAGGAATCTGCCTCAAATTGTGCCAGGTGAGGTTTAGATTGGATATTAGGAAAAGTTTCTTCATTGAAAGGGTTGTCAAGCACTGGAACAGGCTGCCCAGGGAAGCTGTGGAGTCACCACCCCTGGAGGTATTTAAAAAGATGTGTAGATGTGGTGCTTGGGGAAATGGTTTAGTGGCGGACTCGACAGTCCCAGGTTAATGGTTGGACTCCATGATCTCAAAGGTCTTTTCCAATGCAAATGGTTCTGTGATTCTAGGAATGCCAAGTGATAATCTTGGCTATGTTACCTTATATGATGCTTTACATACTAGTTAATTTCCCCTTTACATGGGATTTGAGATGTCATTATTACGTCTTCAAATCTAAGCACTTCTCACACTCACTTGAGCAATACGAATGCATTTAGAGATTGCAATCCAAAACAGTTCCCTTCATACTGTATACACACATCACTACAACCACATTGGAAGTATTTCAACAGATACAACATGGTCAGACAGCCAAATCATATCCTTGCTGTCCAAGAATTACAGCAGCACTCCATACAGCAAAACAGGAACATCTGGAATTCTGCTCTTGTGAGGGCAGCTGGGACTACACCGCTACATCAGGAAGTGAACTGTGCTCTCCTTGGGGTTCTAATGGTTATAAAATATACTCAGGGCTTTTAGAAGCAAAGCAACAACCATTTTGGTTACTGAAGGAATTACTTGTGTACAAAGCATTTATTAAAAAAAAGCTCTGTTAAGTGCATAATACATTTGTATGACATGGAGAAATCGCGAACTTTCACTCTATGTTTAAAATTAGTTGAGCAGGAAGAATAGGTTTTTTACTAACTCATGTTCTGATCTTATTCAAAAAAGAGCTTGGGAAAATGCTAGCCATTACATCTCTCAAGTTGTACTTTGTTTTCATGTTATTCCTCACAGAGGCGTAGTGGCAACAAGTGCAAGAAAAATTACTGACTTCTCTTCAGTCACACTATTGTACAGCAGGGAAATGACCACTTGCAACCTTGATCCATGCTAGGTAAATCAAGCCAGGTGAGATTAGCTTCTTACCGTAACAGCTGCCATGCCCGCTCCAGCTTTTTTCCACCCCCATGCACATCCACACCTTTACTGTTTTTTCTGTCCTGTGCCAGCAAATCTCTGGACTGTGGCTCACTAAATATTATGTTACTGCTCATTTGGCTTCATGGACGCCCACTATAGGCACTACATACTACTCAAATACTACCTGACTATTCTGTGTGAAGTACATGCACACTGTCCTAGCATCTCCAAATGCTCTTAATCAAATTGCTAGTTAATCCTTGAACTTTCTGGTTTCTTTCTACATATTTTTCCACTTCTTTCAGCAACTGATTAATTTTTCTGCTGATTATGCTGTTACAATAGTTTTCAGAGTACAGAAAAAGATTAGATGCAACATTACTTTAAAAACCATAACTCCTTCTTCCATTCAGAGTCTTTGAAACGGTATCTTTAATAATACTACAGTTAAGAGATCAGTAGAAGCCCATCTCCATGAAGTATATGTTTTCTGATCTTGAGGGCACAAGTTATGCTGATAACGAAATCAGAATACTGCTTCTGTGCTATTCAAGTTGATAGTTTCAAATCTATTAATAACTTAATATGGGCAAACATATGACCATTTCTGAAATATTCTTTTAAAATATTTTTAATTTCAAAGGATTCTCCTGTTCTTAAAAAAATCATCTGGTACTTATGCCCAATCCCTCTGAGCATTATGAAGACATTTAGGCCAAGTGGGGGAAGGTGATGCAAATACACTGCAATTTTTTCTAGCATTTTGCTTAAATTACCTACTAGAACATGTTGCAACTTCAAGACCTGAAGATTATGGCTATAACATTAAACCACTGGTCTTTTCTTTCAAAGTCTGTGATCCATCACAGGTATTAGCAATTTGTTTTGTGAGCAGCTGTGACAATACCCCTAAGCTCTTCCTGATTCTTACTATTCTTACAGACACTTCCACTAACTTGAAGGAGATTCCATCCATAGGTGATTAAGCTTTAGGTAAATTCTGGTTTTCTATGGGTTTCAAGAACAAGTGGAAAGAATTCCTAGCTTGCCAAGCCAAGCTTTTGTAATGAGGATGCTAAGAAAGAAATCATCATTTTTCAAAAGTGACAAACAAAACTGTAAGAATTTTGAAAATAGACAGTCCCCTTCAACAGGATTTTCAGCAACTGACTTAAGATAGTTCTACATTTACAGTAAAGGCCTCTCCTGCCATTCTTATTGCACATGGAAAGACAACAGAAATGGAAGTTGTTACCCAAAACTCACACTTTTAGGTTGCACATATGTGTAAATATTATGTGATAAGCCATGAGCTGTGTGTGCAGACACACACACAAGTCTGTCTGCAAAACACTGAAGTGGGCAAGTTCAGCACAAAGTCAGAGGCCTCTATAGTTATTTGAACTACTGTTTTTTTTTCCAGTAGTGGGTACACAATAGGTTGTTTTAAACACTGTGACTAACCATCGTGAGAAAGCATAGTCACACTAAGCCAAAAGATTTCATAAGTAATGATTCCTCTGAGATAGCAAGGAACAAAAAAACAAAACCAAAAAAGTAGGAACTGAAGAATACAAGAAATCTCAGTTTTGTTTGCATGATTTCTGCTGCACTATCAAAAGACTGACAAAAATAAAGTCTTAGTACATCGGCAAGGCAGTGAGAGAAGAAATTAACAACAAATATAAGAAGAGGAAATAAAGGGAAGCCTTTCTCAGTAATTGTACCCTAAGAACCAGAATTTTGATGTTTTACTCATGACATTTTCAAGTAATAAGAAAACAATGATCTCTACGAGAGAAGCTAGTAGTGCAGTACCCCAGCATACTCCAAGGTTATACCTGTTGCACTTTCTGTTAGAAGTTGATAAAACATAACGTTACAAAATTTATAACTTATAAGCATATTTTCTAGTTAAAATTCCTGGACTTCCCAACAAAGAAACTTTGTTTAAAGACACTAAAGAGTTATTTGAAGAAGCCCCTCTGCCCCTGCCAAAACTAAAAAGTACCAACTGTAGTAGTCATACACGGTGGTTTGAGTGAAATCTTTCTTCACTAGTACTCAGAAGGGAATAAAATACAGACAATTGCTTTCACTTGGCCAATGTACCTTTTTACATTTTGACTGTTCTGATCAGATTCCTTCCAAAACCAAAGCAGTGATAAGATTTCTTTTTGCACATTCTAGTACTAGGTTTTGGAAGAACCTGAATTTTATGTGAATGCACAGATTCAGTAGAAAGCCATTTTGATGATCACAGATTTGAAAGATTCTGCTTCAAAGAGGTAGCTACACATGAGGGATACCAGATAAAGATAATTCTCAATAAATACCTTCTAAGATCCAAAGTTTCTAAATTAATGCAGTAGCTTTATTTTGCTTTATTTCTCTTTACCTTCAGTACAAAGTAGATCCATGTCATATTTTCTAGCAGAGAAATACACATTGAATTTTAGGTATGATTCATTTTCACATGAGAAAAGGCATACATACATGCACTCATTTACCACACTTAGAATGTGAGGCCTGTATTTATAAAGAGAGACAAATTTTCTGAAACCCCCTACCTATCCCTTTAGCAACTATTACTATTTAGTTTTGATTTCTTCAAAGAATAGAAGTTGGATTTACACTTTGCTAGCACTGCATGACGATTTTGAGAAGAGTCCATCCACTTAGCCAAAACTGGAAACAGCTAGCACATACCTGGTAGAGTACCAGCCTTATATACAGTGAACCAGTTTGAAGAAAAAAAAAAAAAAAAAAGCCTAAGTGCAATTTACAAAGGCCACATTCTTTTATTTGCATTTATTTATATATAATTTATATATATTTATAAATTATATGAATATAAGTTATTTATATTCAGTATAAAGAAATAATGGAATTATTACAAGAGTCTCTTGCTAGAAATGGCAGAGCACTTTGAACAAGTTTGACTTACACAGCATTTCTTCCCCTCTTTTGAAACACGTGCTTAAAAAGAGCTTCACAATTAACACATTGTACACATTTTGCTAGGTTCTCAAAGATCAGGAACTGTTTCTGGAAAGACTCACTCCAATTTGGCAAACAATTGCAAGCACACACTACAGCAAGGTGTACTGAATGTTTGGCTTCTGTGAGAGTACAGAAATATGCGCTTACCCACAGTTAAGTTCAGTACATAAACCTAGTCAGTTATAATTTAAAAAGTGAATTAAAAAAAAAAAAAAAAAAAAAAAAAAAAAAGAGACAGCAAGGGAAAGGACCAGAAGTCTAAAAGGCAGAGAACATTACAACAGCCGGGTGGAAACAAATGAGATATTATAACCCGGATGCAGTCACAGGACTATGTGTAACTCTGTTACTGGTACACCAGTAGCTTCTGGTGAAATTCATTCTGTGTGCTACTTTAGCAACAGTATAAAGAAGCATATTCAAAAGCCCCTGAGCACAAAGAAAATATAGTCATGACTATTCACAATAGCGAATTCTGTACTGAAGTGTGAATGGGATGAGTTAAGCAAAATACAACCAGCCTCCCTTTGCTTGGGATCTTTGTAGTGACACAAGCCAAGCAATCTAAACAGAAAATGTCTGTCTGTGCTAGGAGGGGAAGAAATAAAACACCTCAAAAACAAAAACTGCTTTCCTCATTGAAGAATGGTAACTTTGGACAACATTTGGCACCACAGGTTCAAAGGGCTGTTTTATCTGCATTGGAAGTACAGAGCCAGAGATTTTACACAGTATTCCCATCTCCATGGTATTGCTTTTTGTGCCATTAATGGCATTTAAATTATAGACCTGCTGCAGCCATGTAGTCAAAACACCACATCATCTGATAAGACACTGTATTATAATGTCACTGTGTCTGTGTTTTAACTGTTCTTTCATATACTGTACTTCTCATCAATCACCCTCTTTCTCTGCCAAAGAATAGATACAAGATACAAGTCTATCTTTAGACTGCACTGAAATTTCTTAGATAGCTGCAATACTTCATCACGGCCAATGCTCCTGTTTACACCACTGAAATTTTTAGAGGTACAAATAGTACAGACCTAGATAAAACATTCCTGGAGAATTTTAAATGAAAACATAGGATATCATTAGGGAAGCCAGTAGAAATAATGCACTTTAACTTCTAAGCTAGATCTGTTGGGATTTTGGGTTTCTTTTGTTTTTTAAATATTAGGTAATTTTTGTTTCCACTTTCAGTAAAATATTCCAGGATGTACTGAAACACTTTTCCAGAAGCAGGTATTTATTGACCTGTACATATGTACATCTACTTAGAACAACAAATATTGATGAAATTACAATTGCACTTTGACAGCATCTTAAAAGAGAATAGACTCAAATTTCTAAACTATTGTGTAACAAAATCCAAGACCTTTATTTTTCTAAATTATTCTAACAAAATTGTACTGGTCATATGTAGTCAATAACAAAGTTAGTTAACGAATCTGGATTTTTGCCCTGTGTTCAAAAAGTTTTCATCTCAGAAACACAAAGCAAGTTGTTTCAAGATCACAAAACTGCTTTGGGCAGGGGAATGGGTGGGGGGTGTCTGCTCCTACAAGCTGGTCTACTGTTTACTGTCCTCAAACAGCCAGCTCTACTTAAAGTATTTTTTTATCTAATGAAAAATTTTCAAGATTTCATGATTTCCAGTTCTCTGCAATATAACATGTGTAGTTCATCAATATGAACACTCAGACCCTCAAGTTAGCATTTCAAAGTATTCGTAAGAAGTAGAAAAAAATCACATGAAGTTACAGTCAGCTAACTTTATTCTGTATTTACTTATTTTTTCTAATGCCATATAGATTTTTGCTTATTAAAAGCATAGTCTCAAATCAGAAGAGCAAAATACCAGGAATCCATCAAGTTTTTTGACCATGTTCTAAACTTGCCAAGACTATCTAGGGCAACTGAACGTATTAAACAGTTCAACTAAACTTTTGTTTCCACTGGACAGGAAGGAAGAGAAAAAAAATTAGCCTGCAATTTTCCTTTGAAATGTTGAAATTATGTTACTTTTATTCCCAAATGAGAAGAGTATTTTTTAAGAGTGACCTAACTTCTTCATGTCTTTTCATTTTCCCCTCCAATGTAATGTCTTTTATTTCCCCCCTGCACCCCATTTTAAATGTCATCCAAAGCTACCCTGATTTGGCACTGGATAGCAGATTATGAAAGCAAACAAAACTCCCCTCAGCTATTCACTCACCCCTTCTCACAGTCAAAGTACAACAAAATTCCCACCACACTATAGGCACTGGAGAAAGTTATGCACACATAAGTAGATCCCAAATGTATTTTTTTTTCTATAGTGTCAGTAGTAAGAGAGAGGTATGTACTTTTCCTGACCTTTAGAAGAGAAAGCTCAGAGCATACTTTGGATATACAAGTTCCTCTCAAGCAACTGATGAAAACGTGTAGAAGTAGATCCTTAAAATCTTGAGCTATCCAAAATATCTTTATCAACAGAAGTGCCTTTGGAGCAGTTCCATCAAGCCACATTGATATATACTCAGAATAACTGAAATCAGACACACTCCTGAAATAAGTGAGGACCTCACCTAGTCCAATGTCCTGCTCAAAGCAGAGCAAAACCTGGCATTACCCTGTGCTGAATGCCTTCTCCCATCAATTTTTAAATATCACCAAGAATGGAGATAGCAGCCCCTGCTGACACATCAGTAATAATCCAAGGCAAAAATTTAAACACTTGTTTAATAATAACTCTACATATAGGCTTACATTATCAGTCAGTGACTAAAGTGGAAGAGCATCTACATTTCAGCTATAGCATTCAACTGTTCTTCATGACTTATGATCTCCCTGTGTGAAAAGAAATAGTTGTGGTATATCAGATACAACCCCATGGTAACTCTTGGTAAATGCTCTCAATTTAGTCTAGACCACAACATAATGGTGTGTTAAATGACTTAATGATCACTGAATCTAGCCATGGATGATCCTTTGAAGATACTTTTAGGTTTTGCATCGTTTTAATCTGATCACATTCATCAATCCTTACTAATATTTAGTTTCTTTTAAACCAATGTCATTCACTAGAACTGCCTCAAAGGCTCTTCAGAAGTTGGTGCAGTCAGCCTAGACTGGATTCATTCCAAGTACTGATGGTTTGTTCTGACCCTTTGATCTGAAAATCCTCTTTGCACAGAAGCTGAATTTCCTAAATTCAACTTGAAAAGTCAGCATAAAAATTCCCATTTAACTTCACTGAGAGCAAAGTAAAGTAACATTAGGCCTTTTTGAAAACCTACCCTGAAGACATACTGTTTAGCCCAAAGCTAACCCTGGAGCAACTCACTGTTTATAACTGAATATAACAAACCTCCAGAGCTGTCTATTAAAAGATACTAGTTTGATTGCTTAAGAACTGGAGATCTACATAGGGCTTGCATCTTGGGGTGCAGTAGATCTTGAAAAGATGTGCTATTACATGATAAAGACTTAATTCATGCTTGACTGCTACCTGGCTGCAATTTGTGTTTTGGGTATAAAATGAAAGAGCTTACTAGAGAAACACTAGAATACCTTCCCCTCTATCCCTGCTCTGAACTGGGAAATCAGGCCCATTTTTAAATTTAGTGATGTGTCCCTGTAGGCTTCATCAATAGAAATTCACTATTATGACAGAATAGTGAGAAGACTGAGAGGGAAAACCAAAACCAAGTGAGAATGATCTGTACATTCTGTATCCCTTCTTAAAAATCACGAGTTAGACTATATGTTTCCGTGATTGTCAGGAATATTAATAATTAGATATATTTTTATATACTTATTTTCATATCCTCTTCCATTTTAAATCCAAGAAAAATGCCATTTATTATTCACTTTAGGGTGTATCAAAGTGAAATGGGTATACTGCTTTTTCAATACATGCATTCTTCAATACTTGTATAGAAAGACAGAAAATTAAATGCTTACGTCAGTAAATTTTCAAGCAGATGTTATTTATAGAGTGCTGAAGGAAACAAAACTTTACAAAAAATTGCAAAAATGTTTTGGTTTGCTTCTCAACTACCTAGAAAGTTTTTGCTCTGGGAGGTTCAACAAACAGATAAAAATATTTGATGTTGTAAAATAATATTTCACTCTCTACCTTCAAAAAAGTTTATTATGCTAGTGACTCAAAGACCACCCTTTATTCAGATCTGCTTACATTTAGTAATGTTCACAGTGACCAAATTTTGAATTTCCTGATGACATATTTCTATGTGTTCGTTTGTTTTAAGTATTTCAGATATATTTGCCTGTTTTCTCTAAATAAATTCTTTGCCTTCTTCCATTTTTCAGCTTGCATGCAAGGGTAGCACAACTGTCTGTAATACCCAATTTGTATATTCAAAAATCCAGTCATACATATTTAATAATTTCTTGCATAGTCAAGTAGCAAGCATGTGTATTCAGAGTATGTAATGGGACTGAAGGGGACAATGAAATAAAAACTGTCCACTCTTGAGTTTTTCATTGCTTATCATCACTCAGATGTGTACAGTTGTAGAGAAACTTGCAGCAGGGCTACCGTACCTATGATTTTTAAAAACTATTGTAAATTTAATGATATAAAAATCAAACAAATTAAAATAAAATTTAAGCTACTACAGTAGAGAGAATTTCCATATCAGTTTAATAATTAGTTTTATAATCAGACAAATTGCCATATATACTTTCTAGAGTGAAAATGAGATTAGCATAACCTATGAACTATTTTGCTGAGCTCATTGAGACCTCTCTTTGAAGCTGCAAATTTTGACACACATTTTTAATCATGTATCTGGCAGTTAAAACATAATCACCTTTCATTGTTAAATATCTAAGGACCTATGTCTGATTTGAAAGAAGTATGGAGACCCATACTTCAGGAGGAAAGAAACCAAAACCAACCCCAAGAATACTTGTCACATAGAAGCATCTGTGCTTGCATTCTGCTCCTGAAATAAATGTCTCTATTACCTGATCTAGGACAAGCATTCTTTTCCAATGTAAGAGAAGCAGGAAATAACATGAATACAGTATGATGAAAAAGCCAAACCTAAACAGAATCACATCTCAAGTGAATATCTGTGAAGAGTTTAACAAGAAATTACATAAATGGTGCACTGAATTGCCTCCAGTTTATAATTACCAACTTGTCATAAGCCACAGACGCATAACCCCTTGTGATGCAATCCACATTGCCACAGTTCACAACAGGATAGCTCCCAAGGTGATTCTTTCCCTTTTTTCCTTCTCGCAGTGCATTTTTGCAACGTATTTCTGGGTTTTTTCATTGGCATCCAGCTGGAAGCATGCTTCTGCTGTCAGCTAGTATTCCCCCCCCAAAGGGAATTTCCCTTTCCATGAAGGGGAAAATGTAGGACAATGCTGCAGTGGCAGGAGAAAAAGCAGGGAAGGTGAAGGGAAGAAATACAATTTGAAACAGTAGTTCTACCTGACCTGTATTAAGCAGCATCCATCTTAGTCATAACAGCTCTTCAGCTGCACCTCATCATAAGCTCTTGCACACCACACCTCTCACAAGAATGGACATGTTTTCCATGTTTCTGGACTCTCAGTCTCATTTTACATAAGCAACATTTGTTCTCCCTCATTGTCTCAGATTAACAACAACAAAAAAATTAAATGAAAGTCAGCAAGACTCATACTATAGCACATTTTTACAATTAGTTTTTGCAAGTATCCCTAAAGGCATCTGAGAAAGGAGGAACTAGATTATTTTCAGTTACCTGATCTTCTGAACGGTACACAAAAAATATCACCATAAAGTTTCAGTAATAAAGCAGACTGACAACATAAGCAGGTGAACATTGATAAGGAAACTCAAAACACACGGTTAACTCCCTCCAAAGTCAATTAAAAAGGAAAAATCTCTCCCTAGAAAATCCCCATCTGAAAAGGAAAATCCTCCTTTAAGACAGGCTCTAGTTGGCATACCTGGGGCAAGAAAGCTGTATAGCACTTTTTCAGGTTCAACTTTGCCTATGATTGAGGCTTAAGACTCCCATACCTTGAAGGTGGATCATAACATTATCAAAATAAAGGTTCTCGAACTTTGTTTTGTTTTTAAACACAGGAGGAAAACTGCCTTGAAAGTTATAGGTTAACCCCACTAGTAATTCTCTGTGTTAATAATCTTAACACAAGAAATATTATTCAGAGCTATTTCCCATCATTTTAACTCCAAAAAAATTGCTCGTAAGATATAATAAACCTCCTTGTTTTCATTTGGGCCATCCAACTACTTGCTGGCAGAGTTATAAAGAGAAATAAACTTCGTAGTTTGATACATAGGATTATTTTCTTTTATGTTCTCAGGTTTACTTTCAGTGTGGGTTAGATAAAAGCTAATTTGCATTCTAAAAGTCCTGCTCAGACCCTCGGGTACATACGTTAACATTTTAACCTGTCAAAGTCATGTGCTTAAATAATGGGTTCATACATTAGATGTCTAGAATTAACAGCTGAAGCTAATATAATAATTGATAATGAAGGCAGACTTTGTGGCTCTGGTTTACCTGTTAAACCTCTTCCTGGAGAGCTATCCAGCTGGAGAAATCACAGATTTCTTGGCTTTGCCATGTCACGTATCACCCAGGAGCTGTCACTTCAGCAGAAGGAGCGATATCAAGTTAGGCTTAAGAATAAAGCGGAACACCC
Source organism: Falco peregrinus (assembly GCF_023634155.1). Lineage (NCBI taxonomy): Eukaryota > Metazoa > Chordata > Aves > Falconiformes > Falconidae > Falco > Falco peregrinus. Next base: position 860,585 of record NC_073730.1, read on the forward strand.
AGCAAAGAATATATTAGCCACCTGATTAAGGACAAGAAAAGTCAACCAAACCCCTACAATCATTATATCCTTTTTCTAATTGCAGGCAGAGGGGTGGGGAAGGCCTGAAGATAGGTTAGAGGAACCAAAGGACTGAAGTTACAGAAATAATAAATGTTGCAGTTATCTTCCAAACATCTCTACCCAAAATATCCATAGAGATTTATATCTAGGCAGCTATATATATAGTGCTTAAAGAACTGCATACATAAGAGGACTCTTAGAAGTCTGCAAGTTGAAGAGAGTGCTTCTAAATTAGATGGAGGAATAGCAAGATTCATAGGCCTAGAACTGCAGCCTTGAAACTTCAGATTTAATGTTGCTGCCATTACAGCAATATGACCAGGAACTCTTACCTGGAGTTTGGCCCTGAAAACACTCTTCTCCCAATTGAAAAAGCAGGAGGGACTGTTACTGCCTCCCGCAAGGAATACCTTGCCCACCCATGGCATGGAAGATGTGGATTCAAATTCCAGCTTTACCAATGGGATTCTGAACCCAATTCTCCCCACTACCTACAACTGCATAGTCTGACAGAGATATGCCCTCAAATGCCTCCTCAATAAGCTTTCACAATTTGCAAAGAGCAGGTAAATGTTCAGTTGGCAGTAGAGAATACACTTAGCTACTCCTTGGTAACTGAGACACCGACTTCCCTGATCTTTGGGTTTTGCTGTAACATCTGTGCTCAGGATTGGGCAGCGCAGGGGAAGGCAAAGGCACATGCTCCTTCAGCCGGCTGCGTGAGACTCACTGAAGCGAGGCCAGCAGGGCACTTCTGCAGAGGGGTGCTCAGCACCAGCCTGGCCTCCGCAACACAGAAGTCATCTGGCATGTATTTTGGTGGCCAGAGGCTTTGGGCACCTCTGTAGTGAGACAAGCACTGAGGAGGGTGTTTTGAGGATTCAGATTTTGAATTTAGGTACTATGCACTAGTTAAGCACCTAAGCCAGCTGTGGAACACATTTAAACAAAACAATGCAGCTTGATCAGGTTTACACTAGGCTAATTTTGTAATGATTATTTTAAATGCCTACTAAAACCTATTTGCATACTGTAAGTGTGATTGGAAAATCCATTCTATTTTTTCTCATACAACCAAATGGCCTTCTGTATTTTTGAGAAGGTCCCTGGAATCTATAAAAACCAGAAATAAAAGATGTATTTACAATTGTGAAAGGATTTGTTTGCACATTAGCTTCAGTATTATTTTTCTGAGCTTAGTTGTAATATTACACCATTTTAATTTTCAGTATGCCAACAATGTACAGACATCATCTGGGTGGTGAAAGCTAGGGGCAGTTGAACTGCATTATAGGTGCTCTGCTGGTTGTCATTCTGTGCATGTGCAAGGCAGTCTAATGTTGATGCTTAGACTTGATTGGCAGCAAAACGCTTTGTTTAAAACAGAAGAATTTCTAAATTCACTGAACTTAAGTATTGGCAAGTGAAGAACTGAATGACAAATACCACAGTAGCTGAGCATAAAAGCATTCCGTGTCATATAAGGCATCAAAAGGAAACAAAATAGGACCTTGCTAGTATTTGAGACCAGGGACCAGTTTAACTCCTTGACCATGCAGGATGACGAGACATTTGTTATGTAACAGCAACTTCAGATGGTGTTTTTAAATCCTGCCATCTCTCCACCAAAGAACAGAAGATTAACTTCTACAGATTCTGAGAGACAGGGATTGGAGCCAGCAGCAATATTTAGCACAGAGTGACTGATTGCTGGCACCATCTAGTTTCTCTACATCAGGAATCTGGCAGCCTGGTAGATGCTTTTCAAAGACGCTGATTAAATAATTTATAATAATACTACACAAAGGTTCAAAACAACACAAGAAAGAATGAGAAAGAGTAGGTCCTAAACCCCAAGACTACATTTATTTATTTATTTATTTAAAGACAGTGGGGGGAAAAATCCTGGGACAAACGTCAAATCTAAGAGAAAGCAGACCCTTTCCATCATTCAGCTTCTATGCATCTCTGACAAACATCTAATAGAAGTTAAACACGTTAGGCTCAAAGAAGCCATAATGCAAGAAAGACTTAATTCTTAATTTATGATACACGATATAATTTGCAAAGTACAGCTTTTTCTGACTAATAAAACCATCCTTATTTCACTTAAAATTGTGAAACTCCAATGAGTCTTTGTAATTATAAAGACAGTGAATTTATACTCAATTCGCTACACATAAGGAGTTCTGAACTACAGAAACTCCAATTCATCACCACCCTGCTCTGTATGAAAAACTGCTGACCATTTGAGAAAGGCAACCATGTCTTGTTACTGAATGTCGAAATGGAATCGGTTGATGATATGTACAAGCTTTGATTCCATGTGCATTGTAAAATTTTACTGGATATACCAGGCAAGAAAGCATATTCTCTTGAATTTGGAATCTTTTTTTCAATTTGCACAGTGCAACTTTCTTTCCATTTGTCTGAAATCACCTGGAATACACTTTAGGAGCTACTCCTGTCACATTTGGTTTGCTCAACACAGGCTCAATCAAAGCAAGGATTTTCAAATGCATGACCAACCCAACCAGCTTTCTCATTTATTCGGTCTTTTCAGCTACATGCATGCGCAGTTACCGAAATAGAAAATTACCTACGTTTACAGACAGCTAATTCATAGGAGTTTCCCAATGGATAAAATAGAACATAGTTACATGCTTTTTCCTACAATCCACTTAACATCATATTTCTCTGCCTCTCCCTCAGAGCCTTGGCTTAACAGTCTGTATAGACACATTTTCTTGGTGAAGAGGTCCTAGGGCTATTCTGCTGTTGATTCCTTCATGATCAGCCTTTGTGTTTTGTGATGTCATCCAATAATTGAAGTGTAGATGCAAGGGAGACATAGTTGCCTATTTATATTAATCGTATTTCAAAGGTTTTCCTTTAAGGAGTCTTACATTCTCTTCTGCCTAGATATATTTAGGGGGTTTTAACTACACATTTTCCACTTCTTTTATGCAAGGCTATGAAGGACTGTATATTTTCCACAGCATAAGGACAGCTGAAGCCTGGACATTAGCAAGTCAGTATTTGGTGTGGCATGAATAAGAGTATGCAAGTGTTATAAGAATGCAAGTATGAAAGAGTTTCAAGATTTAGATCTGAGTACGAACTCAAATGAACCCAATCTGAACTGCAGGCAGAAGTCCAAACTGAAGTTTGAAACCACCCTCAAAGTCAGCACCTATTTTTTGAAGACACTTTAAGCTCATTGAACAGTTACAGATCAAAATGAAAAAGTAAAACAAAATTAGGTAGTGGGAGCAAACCAGAGAACATGTTCTAAAGGGGAAAGGAAAATTGAGATACCTGTCAACAGCCTATAACTTGGATGTTTGTTAATGGTTTTATATTAAGTCATCTGTTATTCAATTGTGTTACTACAAAGTGCGAGTATCTACATAGTTTGGATGAGCGACAGGCACCAGAACTAAAGAACCTTAGGCTATTGCGTAGTATTCATCATTTAACACATTTCTGCGATATTCTTGTACTCAGATTGCACTTGTCAGGGATGCACAAAAGAAAGCACTGGAATTACTAGCAGAAATTCCACCTGAGTGTCAAGGGGAGGAATCCTTTAAAATCCCTTGGTCCTTTTGAAATTCCCTGCACGCATTTCAGGGTAATATTGTTTTTAAAAGCCTGGTAGGTAATTCTCTAGAAAGTAGTAAAGAAGTTTCATTAAGCCCTTCTCCCTTCCTTTTTCCTAATGAGCTACCCTGATGCAGAGTGACTTGCACATGTGTAAACACACATGTACACACACATACAAGCTCTGGGCTGCCTATTTTTGTGCCAATTTGTTTTAGTGGCAGCATGCCCAACCTGAAATTGTCTGCCCCATAGCTCCAAGAAAAATGCTGTCATGGGTTTGATTGAAGATGTTAAGGCAGTGCTCATGTCCTCTTTCTAGAAGGCAGACTTGCTGTTTTTCATCTACATGAGGTTAGATTTCCTGGCACACTCATATGCAAACCTCCCCTGCAAAGGAAGTCAGATGTGACCTTCGTCTCTCGTGTATTCTCATGTGCCAGTAAAATAAGGTGTAAATTTAGCCAAAAAAAGAACAAACAAAAAAAACCAAACCCAAAAACAACACGGAAGAAAACCCACATCCAGTAAGTACTGGGATTATTTGAATATTTTCAGAAAACATTTATACTATGCAGGTAATCCAATGTAATCATAAACAGCTGAATGAGATTCCGATCACAACCTTCAGGTATCCATAATAGGTGCTTGAAAGTAAGCACTGGAAAGACGGCAAAGAACAGAGGAGAGGGGAAAAGTGTTAAAAGTATTACAGGAATGGGGTAGTGTTACCCTTATTTTTGGTATTTAAGAGGAGTTTGTAATGACTACAGCAGCCCACTCCCTTTTTACACTGAATAATTCCCAGCAGTTTTGTATCAGCACATCTCAGATACACATATTGAAGACTTGACTTTCTGATCCTGCAATTGTGGGTAGAGAGAAGGAAGGGGAGAGCAAGAAATATCAGTAGGTTTCCCCTCCCCTTTGGCCTCACATTACTGGATGATACTTCTTTTTTGCTCCAAATACATGAGGAATTCACTGCCTCTGCAATAGAGGGAGAAGACTGAAAGGAGACAACCAACTCATATATACATCATAAGATGTACTTTTATTTAATAATTTAAAATATATTTTATACGTATATTTCTCAAATAGCAAAGGTGAAATTACAGTTCTGGAGGAAAAAAAGTGACCAGGATTTGTCACTCTTACTGCCTCATTAAATGGATTCTGTATATTAGAGAAGAATCTTGACCTCAGAAACCATTTGTCTTCAAATTTCCTTCAAGTTTTTGCCCTAGGAGAAATGGGGCAAATTGTTAATTATTTCGGCTGCCCTTTATTCTTCCTCACTTCGCTGTGTCTTACATTATATTAGCAGTGCTGTGAACAGTGTATGATAATAATACTGAGCTCTTACGCAAGACACTCAGACTAGACCTTCATATGCCAATTAAGCATGATCTGCATTTCACAAAAATAAAAATAATTTCCAGAGACATGAACAGACTGGTTATATTCTTTCTTTGGTCATATCATATTCTTACTTCCAGCCCATTTACTACCTTATTTCTTCCTCAGTGTCATATTCCATGTCCCACAGCATTAAGGGACAGTATTTGGAACCTTAAATCAGTTACAATGAATGGGATGAGGTCAGCCATCAGATCCATGGGACCGGCAAGATTAGAACATATTTAGCCCAAGTCCAAGTGCAGTGCCCTATTCAGACAGCTATGCTGCCTGCTAGTTATCAAGTTGAATTGAAAACAAGAGTTATATTAAAAGACAGCAGGATCATTATTTCTCCCTTCTGCCCACCTCCTCAAGTGCCCGAGGTCATTTTCCACAACAAAAATGAAAGCCCGTCTTGGAAGTGTTTTTGTGCTAAACAGCAGTGGTTAATTTCTTGCAACTAATTAGTTATTCAAGTGAAAGTATAATGATCCTCCAACATGATTGAAAGTGCTTCAACTGAGTTTCCTGCTAACAGCATATTTCTAGAAATAACACAATAAATCAGCAGGGTTATGGAAATCTTTAAACAAAGCAAGTCTACGACAGGAACCCATTAAAGATATAGCCATGTAATATTTATGTACCTAGCTGACTTATGCTTTTAACCTAGCACTTTCAGCTATAGCTTTTTAGCACCTGGGTCACATTCACTAAGAATGAAATTCATCCTATCCGCTAAAAGCCAGCATAATGTCTCTGTATTAGGTGTTTGGAGTATAGAGTTACCATAGGACTTAAGTGATGGAGCCTTCCCACCAAATGGAATTTCATCCAGATTTTTCTAAAGAAAAATACAGACAAAACACCTTTAAGCAGCACAGAAATTTTAATGTGAGCCTCAAACTCCCTTAGCAAGAAAATCAGTGGGTACCTAAACAAGAAAGGTTTCATAAGCTCAAGGAGGTATTGATGCAGAAAAAAAACTTCACAGAAGAGCTGATGTCACCTACGATTGTCCAGATTATGATTTGTTGATTAGGAGTCGTTACTGAGATGGTAACAACATATCTCCAAAGATTTTTAGAGAAACTGCTAACTACATAAAATGCCATCCACTTACTCCAAAAATTATTAATCCATTACAAGTTGTGTGTTTAAAAGTATTAAATACTGCAGAAAAGAAAGACCCGGTAGCATAGAAAAATGTTTTGATTACGTTTGAGCCTTCTGGATGTTACAGATGTACAAATCTGATCCCCTCAAATCTCCAAAACAAAGAGACATTTCTCTTTCTTCCATCACATTGAACTATATCTGCATGTGTGTTTACATGCATTTTTAAAACACACATATGCGTATTTGAAGCAGAAGGAATGGTTTAATAATCCCCACTTAATTTGACTATACATGCTTTCCCTCCTCCCACTCACTCATTTACTCCATTGTCAATCTCCCAGTCTTCCCACAGATTTGAGACGATTTGTATTCATAAACCTGTTTCAGTCAAGATCCCAAACATTATTTCCTGGCCTACCCTTCCGTACTGCAGCAGATGGCAGCAAGAAGGGAAACATCACCACTGTGGGGCTGCAAAAGGGAAACCTCAGGAAGGGAAGCAAGAACTGCAGTGTCCTGGGACTCTGGGAGGCAGGAGGAAGCAAGAGGGTTATAAGAAATCATCAGCAGAGGGGGACTGAAGGACAGAGAAAAGGAGACCAAACATCACTCCCACTTCCCAATAAAATCATCTTTATTCTCACCATCGTTTTTTGGGCCAATGACCACTTTCAACCCACACTCACTTTCTGCTGGAAAAATAAATTAGGAGTCCAGATTAATTTTGTCAATAGAAAGTTTAAAGTGGTCACTGGAGCGCAAAGAGCTTTTTAAAAGGCAGCTGAGCCTAACAGGAACAAGGAGGAGGATGTTGAGAAAGTCACAAAACTACAGGAAGATTAAAGACATTAAGGGTGCACCTTTTTTCAACAATAAAGATAATAACGGTTATAAACAGTTCCTGCAATCTTGTTTCTATTTATTGTGGGCTATTTTTCTTTAGAAGAATATGCATTACTTAAAAATACCTTTGCCAGGGCAGAAAATAAGTAGTTTGTGTGTGTTGGTCTTTATAAAAACAAAAAGAAGAACAAAAAAGACTAAACAAACTAGGCATTTGCTCCCCGAGTACATGGGATTATACTTCGCATTTGTGCTGTAAATCATTGGATACAAGTAATTGTACGGCAACAGGGTTTGCTATGCTAAATATTTAAACTGTGTGCCCAGTCCCTTCAAAGTCTGAGCTTACTCTGTGTTCAGAGCTTTGTAGGGTTGAGTCAATAGCATATTTGTTTTGAATGGTTGTTCCTAGATAGCTAACTAAACTCCAGAACTTGTTTACATCATTTAACATGCCTAAAAGCTTAGCTCAAGACACTAAGAAAACCAAAAAACCCCAAGCAAGCAGAAAAATACAGTTCTTTAGAATGGACTCCGCTGTTGAAAATAAATTACACCACCAAAAGGCAAAAAGAATGTTTGGCCAGCTGTGGACCAAAACCTAGTTTTGTTTCTAAACTGAAGCAATGACTGGCATAAAAAAATTTCAAGGAATTTCCTCTTCTCCCTGAAGATGCTGTGAGCCTTTCTACTATGCCAGAGTGCATGTTATAGTGATTGCAAGATAGGTGTGTCTTGTGGGTCCTAAGCAGTAACCTTTATTCATCAGAACATACAAAATGTGATGGAGAGTCAAAATGAAGAAAATCAGGCAATTCCATCAATCCTATGTCCTTTGTTCCTAGCTTAGCAGTACCTTCAAGCTCTAGTAGGCAGATGTGACATCAGCTGTTTAGCAAGTGCCCTTCTACTATTTTCTTAATTTGTACCAACACCTCAAGAGCAAGATTTCTCTAACATTTACACCCAGACACCCATGGAGAGTTCAGCATACTCTCAGAATGGTATTTGAGGTCTAACTTCTGTAAAGTATGGCAATATTTTCAGAAACAAAGATGAAACATAGCCTCTCATCTGTTTCAAATTACACATGAAAAATACTGAGTATGTTAGCAACAAATAGATTTGCATGCAAAAATTTCACAAAGAAAAAAAATACAAGAATGCCAAAATACAAGAACAGCAAAGGAAATAATGCAAACAGGTGATGATTTATCATCCTTACGCATTTTCAGAATCACATTTCTAACTGAATGTTGTCTGCCTCTAATTAATATCCAGTACTTTGAAAAAGAATCATATTTTTCATATCTACATGCTATCTAGAAAGCTCCTAATGCTTAATCTGAAAGCAGACAGAATTCAGAAAGGTGTCTCTTCCACTGAAGACACAATTTCCCCTCTAAGGGCCTGGGGCAGTGTGCCTCAAATGCTAATAGCTTGAGTTGTGTGCAATAACCCTATATTGTTTACATAGCACTTCACATGTTCAAAGCACTATGAGATATCAGCCATCACTACGCTTTTATGAGGCTGTATTACCCACTAAACATTAGGATTCAAATGACTTGCTCTTGATCAAAAGGAACTTTGTGTAGCAGGACCATAATTATTTGAATTTGGTAATTCTCACAGTCCATTCTTATGGTGACTCAGAAAGAAGAGGGGGATGGGATATTAAAGCCAGTTGCAAATGCACTCTGCTCTGGCAGTGAGATACAGACACATGGAGAATCCCTAAACTAATTTGCACTCAAACAACACCTTCTCTGGTAACTTCCAAAAATAATTAAAAATCAAAAGCACAAACTAAACGAAACACTTTAAAGAGCCCCCAAAAATGTTTTCCTGAATATATGTGTTTTATATAGTCACTGTGAAGAACCCAAGAGACAACATGTGAACTGTACTGAAATACTCCAGAAATCCGAAGATAGGGAATTCCCATTCATTCGAGGCAGTTAGCTTTGCCTGGAACCAAGGAGAATAGTAGACAAGTTAAAAGTAATCAGCCCATCTCCTGCAGATAAAGAACCGCAATCTAGTCTCTAACACTTGACTACAGTAGGACTCAACTTCTAGAAATACAGAATATTTTTAGTCTCCATCTTTATACATACTTTGATTCTATGAAAATTCTGTTGCTATGCTGACATTTGTAAGTCTAGCTTCCAAATATCAAGTCTATATTCCCATAAAGTAAATACAAAATACAAAGGAGATGTTGAAAGATAATGAATCCACAGTCTTGGTACACATGACAACCAAATAAACGTTTGACATAAATGCCTAACGGGACACATCTGAAAATTCTTCTCTTTATAGCTGAAAACATTTCATGCAAAAATACAGAGATTGAAGACAGAGCAAGAAAATTATCCTCTGCCTTTCCATCCAGCTCCCATCATACCATACAATGTTGTCTTTTCCACATCTTACATTTTAACTTGTAGGGTCTTGGTTTCCACACATACCATATGTTTTCTGAGCACAGCTTCACAGTTACTTGCCTTAGAATCTTGCCTGCAGGATCACATGGGAAATAGATCATAGAACTAAGACAAAAATGTCGGCTGCTACACACAATCCAGATTCATGAAATAAGAAAAGGATGCCTGTTTAAGGCTATCACAGGAAAGGGGAGGGTAAGAAATTCCCTTCAAAGGCAGTAACGAGTACAGAGAATTGCTAACAGAACCTCTTGTGTTTTAGCTGAGTTGATCACGTTGCTCTTAATACTTCCCCCTCTATTGTACAACTTCTATTTGACATTTTCTGGGTATAGGCCACACAAAACTATGCCAGACTGTGTTTGCAGTTTCTACTGTTTTGACTTACATTGCCTGAAAAGTTAAATTACTGAAATATTTCACAAAATATTAAAGTTTAAGCATAATGTCAGTAGTGAGCATTACTTCATGGATATTAATGTAAAAAGCAGTTACTATACTCCATCTACTGATCTAAAGAACAGATGTTTGCATATGATTTATGGACACTGAAATATGTGCATATCTTCCATAAATAGTAATGTGTTCCAGTAACAAAGAGTGGAGAGTTGTCATCCAAAAGGCTGGGAAACTGCAGGCAGTATTAGAATTTTTTCACCAATTTCTTGGCTTCAAATAAAAAGCAAAGCTTATAGGTCCAGTGCCGCAATCCTATTATGTTGGAAAACTCTTACAGTTTCAAACAGGACTAACAATGTGAAGAAATAAATTGCAGAGTCAGGCCTAATAGGTCAGATATAGAAGTCGATTTAGAACACATGAATGCATATATGATTTGTTAAATAAGAGAAACTATTTATATTGATTGAGGTACATAAGTCTAAAGCAGTAAACAAAAAGCCAATATTGCCGTTGGTATTTTAAAATTAAATTTTGTTTTGGAAGAGTCTTTAATATCAAAATTTAACAAAATATTAATCAGGTAAAATTCTAATGGGCAAAGCATAGTTTGGAACTCTGCAATTAATTTTTTTCTGAAAGTGCAATCAAATGTTTGATTGAGCTAATATCACTGCTGCTCCTCACATTTGTTCTGTTCCTAAATCAGCTTGGCTAATCAACATCCCACCTCATAGCCTCTGTTGTAGAGCTTACTTTCACCAGCACAGTCAATTTTTGGACGGAAAACTTACTAAAAAACATAGTCAAAGGATACAAGCACATGAACTAGCATACTTGGAGATTTCCTAGTTTCCAACAGAACTCTGATTGGACTCAATGAACTACAGATTGTTCTGTGATGGCTACACGTGTCAAACAAGTTTTGATTTAGTTTAAGAAACTGTCTTGTGGTTATTTCATCTCAAAAAATGATTTCTGGCGTGCCAAGGTATTTTCCACCTCTTATTTCATGAGCAAGAACCAGGATGATTCTGCATAACTTTAGATTTCTTCATACCAAAATGTACGAGACAGCAGCCTTGTAGAATGCAGAATTTAAACAAGACAATCACAATTTTCCCTCCTGTCTCAGGCTGGCATGCACTAGTGCTTCAAGATGTTATGCAGCTGCTACTTTTCCCTAGAGATGGCTGTATTCCAGTAAATGGTGAAATATTCCCTAAAACATTTTTTTCCCCACAGAGGTTTACAAAGATGTTTCCATAGGTTGAATACAACATAAAAACATTGTGATCGTTTAGTTGGATTTCTCGAAAAACATTGGCCTTATAGTTACTGCATTAGTAATTAGGAGCCAATGCTATACTCCAACACACTGCAGAAACAACTGCATTTACTGTTTGTAGAATACGTTGAGAGTCTTAGATTACAACAAAGGTTATTTGATTCTGTTCTTGCCATGAATCCTTTTCATTTTGTCAGAAAAAGGACTTCCTCTTGATAGCTGTATATTTGTACTTTCAGCATATAATTCAAAGTCATCCAAGAATAAATTGAATCTCTAATAACTACAGTCAGCTGGATTTAATTCCTTCTGGTGGAAGCACAGCAGTGTCAGTACTTACTGAGGTTTAGTATTATTGCTAATTTATTGCAGGTAAAATGTCAATACAACATGAAAAATTGTCATTTGAGAAAGGTTTAACAAAAAAAAGAGGAACACAAAATACAAAAAAAACCAGAAAAGGTGATAAGAACTGATAACTGATCATTCTACTTAACTTTTTTTTTACAGATAAACATCCAGGTGCCAGCTGGTGTAAACACAGATGCCACTGACGTCAATGGAGCTGTGTCAGTTTACACTAGCTGAGAATCTGATCCCAAGTGTGTTAGTGCCATTTTTAGATACTGCCACTGGAATTCACTTTTGCAGCTCAATTAAAAATACATTCACACACTGCATTTCTTCCTGTTCCCAAGTGTATAACTGGAAGCCTGGTGACAGACTGTGGGAGAGGGCAAGTGGGAGATGGAAGTAGCCAACAACTGTATCCATGAGATAACTCTGCAATATGAGTATTAACACTATTGTTCTGCTGTCTTCCTTTCATACAAATGAGTATTTGCCTTCAAAAAGTCTTAACTCCACCTTCCAGTAACAATTCAATGCCAGCAAAAGAAGAAAGATTGTTAGCCATGCAGAGTATCTACCATATAAATATGTTAACATACTGTTTTAATTAGTGCACAATCTGAATTGTTTTAATGCATCGTTAGGGAAATTCTCTAAAATCATAAGAAACCCCCAAACCCAAGATCTGTGTATTCACTTAAGTATTCGTTCCTAACTAATCTGACTGCTGTACAAGCAGCAAGACTGTTAAAAGTACTAAACCAGCTGCTTCAAGTAGCCTGCAAGCCAGACCTGTCTGATATGTATCACTTGTATTTCATCGAGCATTTCTGTGGGAGAGGGAGAAGGAAGAAAGGAAGAGGTGGGGCAGTAAGCAGGGCAGGGCAGTACCTCACAGCTTCAGCCACCGTTCCGAGTAGGGAGAGAAAGCTTTTATTGTTGTGTTACATAAGGCAGCTGTTAAGCATGGCAGTACTGTATAACAGTTGCAAGTACTAGCCAGTATGGTTAGTCTTTTGATTGAAGATACCAAGGTCAAGATAGAAAGGCTAACTAATTAGAACCAAAGATGCAGTTCACATAGCATTGAAGTAATTGTCTGTTTGTGCAGCACAACACCCGTATCTTCAATTTAGGTCAGACCATCAAGAGGAGGAAAAGGACTGAAGACTGAAGATGAGATGCTCTACTTCACACAGTTGCCCTCTGGAAGGACTGGCAAAGATAGTCACTTAAATTAAGTACAGGTCATCAGGCAAGATATCTAATCTATTCCTAAAACAGGCAGCTCTAGAAGTCCAAATCCCTATGGCCTTTACAACAACACAATGAACTACTTCCTCATGTACCTCTGTCAATTCACGTTAGGTTCCAATTTTTTTAAAAGCGGTATTTCATGTACACCATGACCCTATTGCTCATAGCAAGGAAAGTGCTTTGGTTTATTTATGACCTACTAACCTTAAATAAAAAAACCATACATTTAATCTGAATGTTCACATAAGCCTTCAGATCTGAAATGAAATTTAAAATAAAACTGGCATTTGTAACAGCTAGCTAAGCCCAGTAAGGGATTAAAAAAAAAAAATTAAAACCAGATGAGAGAAGATGAAAGCATTTTTACCCTGCATAACCTGCACACATCAGGAATCAGGGCTAGAGCTCAGGAATACTCTTGTGTTTTTGTACTTACAAGTCTCAGCCCGTTTCAAGAGAGGCTAAGGTAACCAATGAAATGCTGAGGGTTTTCGGTTATGGGGGTGGGGAAGGAATAATAATAATAACCTGTGAAAGTAATTCCTTCTAAGATGCAATCTGCCTAGCTGCAAGTTCTACGTAGCTCCTATCCTCCCCTTATACCCCATCATAACTGCCAGGTATCAGCCAGGCAAGACTCCACATTGAAATATGAAGTGACAGACGGAAGCAGGGTATAAAAGCACAGGAATAAATACTGAAATAAGTGGCACACAGAAAGAAAACTTGTAATAGGGAGGACGTTAAATATGAGTAACCCTAAACCATAAACTCTATTCATTTGTCTAGAACAATGTTGAACAGATGCACAAAAGACTACTGAGTTGGAGAGCCTTATTCTCTCATCATTCATGGTGGTGTAAGGAACTCCTTTCATAACATCCATGGAATTAAACTGTGGAAAAGCCAGTACAAAAAATAATCAGTCTTCAGAACTACTGTATTGGCAGCAAACATCACATGCTGCTGTGTCGGGGTGGGGCGGGGGGGGAGGGGAGGGGGGAGGTGTGGACTGCCACATTTGGTTAGAATTCAGATATATTAATAATCACAGTGGCCTTCCTAAACAAAAAACATCTATCTAAAGGAGAAAATTAGTTGATTCTGTTATTGCCTAGTTCTCTAATAAGCTATATTAATGACTCTGTCCTTTAGATATATCTGATAGAAAATACGGTTGAGTTAAATGATGTAATAGATACCTCTACATGCAGAGCAATTACGTGAAAGAAACATCTAGGACAAAGTCCTTGTCATGGTGTTTGTTCACAAAATAAATACAGGCAGCACACTTATGACCTGCAGTCTTTTGGTGCTGGTTCCATTTGCACAAGTACAAACAAATTCAACAAAAAAAACCCCAACATTTATAAAGATTTTTAAAATAATCAGAAATGGATGAGAGAACATAAGACATCTCTTACCAAAGGACAAGGTAAACAACAATTTATAGAAGCTAATGAATCAGTCATATAATTTCAGCACAGCAAGCTAGGAGTGGACCTAGCAAAAAAGAATTCAAACCAGCTGAGCTGCAAGACCACCGTTTGCAAGAGAATTCTTCTCACAAATACAATTAAGGTAAAATTCCTAGGTTACTATGTTTTGCTTTCTGATACAGCCTCTAAAACCCCTTCCCCCTACGATGAAAATTGCAACCTAACACTTTTTTTTCAATTTTTTATTTATCTTAAGAATGAGGACAATCTAGTTGTAAAGCTGAAAAGATTAGGAAAAGTGTTGTGCTACTGTGGAAATTTCTGAGTAAGCACTTTACTATGTGATGATCAAGTTCTGGATATGTACAGCATGCTTCCACCTAAAAATATATGAAAAAAAAGTAGGTCATCAAGCCCTGATATATATATTCATGTTATTTCCTCCTGAAAGTTATTATAACAGGTTCTGCATATATGACAATTTGTATGGGGGAAAAAAAGGCCTTCCATCTCCAAGACATTTGTTGAGAAATTAGCCTTCTTAAAAGAAAATGCATTTTCATCAATCCTAAGCAAGTTTAAAACCAATTGAACCATGTCACCAAAATAAATTTTACTCAATTGGGCAATCTATAATTAGCAACACAGATTCACAAACCTCTTAGCCAACACTGTTTGTATACAGGATCTTGTGTTTTAGTTTGCTGTGAAGTTCAGTTCTGTGAAGTAACAGACAACATTAATCCACTTGTGCCTGGATACCCAACCTATATTATTAAAGCTTGAATAATCTTTTCTTTTCATAGAAAGAAGCTTGGAAAACTGACAGCTCCATGCACAAAGACTGAAATAGGATGGGCAGAGAAAGGTGTGGTGTCGGTAAGAGAAAAATACCTGAAGTTGCAACATGTGTGATTAAAATCTTTGTGTGAATTTTGATTTTCCCCCCCTCCTTTCAGACATTTGAGGATGCTGGCAAGTCAATGGAGTTCTGTTGTAGTGGTTGCTTCAGTGAACATTCAACGCTGTCGGTGAGTTTGGAATTAAAGTGAAAACCATCGACCGTTGATTGTACCCTCCAGCTAACCATCCTCCTCCTTACTTCATGCTTTCAGGCCTTAACACCGAAGATAGCAACCTAACCACCACATGATGTTTCTCTCCCACCCTGGCAAGCTTTACAAAAAAAGGTCACAATCAACATTCATTGCTGTCGGTGGGTTTAACTATGTGGACAAGCTCACTGAACAATGAATGCAACTGTGGCCCCACATTTTACAGTTGCTGTTGGGAGGAACATCAGCTCTGAAAGCAGTAGTGAGAAGCAAACACTTCTTATAAGCCACATTTTTGTGGTCAGAAAAATAGTTGGGGATATTCACTTTTTGCTTGCTTGTTTGTAGGTGTTTAACTTAGCTGCTTAGAAACAAAAGTATCACTGCCTTTTTCTGGAATATTGTCCTCCCAGGGTTCAGCATCATTGAGACCATAAAATTCTTATTCAGTATGTATGTGCAAACAAATAACAATACAGGAAGTTTTGTGTATATCCATTCCTAAGTTCTCTGCGTGTAAGAGGAAAGAATATTTAAATCTCATTTTAACTAGTCACTGTGGAATAGTTTTAAAAAAAATTCTTCTATACTTGTCTCAAGAAAAACAAATGGGAGCCCGAGGTATGGATAAAATGTTTTATCAAAGATAATTTTGCATCAAACTGATTTCAAGCAGTTTAAATAAATGATAGTAGACAATACTATTACATTTGCCTTTTTGTAGGCATCTGAAAGATCACAGAGAAATATATATCCAGAAATAATAATGAATCAGTAGTTAAATTTTAAAATTACTGTAAACTTTGGATACCTGTGTAAAGTTCAGTATTGCTGGTAGTAATGAGAAAATAAAAGTGTAAATAAAGCTCACAGCTTTGTCCTTATTTCCTTACAACTCTTTATTAACCTGGTCAGACACACAGAATGACTAGTCTACATTTCTCACATCATACAGTCATCCAAGGTAAGTTCAGCCTTCAGACTTAGTGCAACTCCAATATTCTACAGTAGAAATTGCTTCCAAAGGTTAGGTAATCACACAGCATTCATTTGTTCCTCCTTATAATGGGGCATCCATTAATAATATTTTAGTCTGATTATTTACAGTGTCCCTAGCATATCAGTTACACAACAGTCATCTTGTGTACTGTGCTTGTTTTATCCATGTTCCACCTTGTAGCAACTGAACAGGATATAAGCATCAAAGCTATCAGGGGAGGATACATCTGTAGTTGCTTCGAACTTTGTGCTACCTGTCTACTTAAATGATAAAAATATGTTTCAATCATGAAAGCAATCAATCCTCAATCCTATATGAGACTGATATTTGGGGGGGGGGGGGGGGGAAGTTCCTTCAAAGATATAACCACACCAAAATTTAATCCTGGAATTGTTTGGACTTTACTTAAAATTGATGTTTGGAAAGATTATATTTTTTCATTGCAACATTTACTACAGACCCCCCCACAAGGTCTATTGCTTGCTGAATACTACTGTGGTCAGAGACAGAAAAGTAAAGTATCAAAAAGAAGGGTTACTATGGATCTATGACTTCTCAGCAGCACTGTTCAGAGAAAAGCCTGTACCTTTAAGTTTACTTATTTCTACAAAAACGGGAACTTGAATTACTACCAGATTATATATTTCAGATAGATGAAGATCATTAAAAGCAGGACTCAAAGGTATATCTTCTATTTAGGATAAACTTTCAAATTAAGCTCTAGCTAGTACGTTTCTTGCAACAGCATGTGCCAAGGTTGCTTATTGGAACCCAAAAATCAGGTTTATTTCTTTCATAGTCATTTCATACACTCACTAGATATGAAACAGCAACAATTCATACCTTACTAGAAGAGTGTGCAGAAACCTCAGCTGGCACTGACCTGGGCACAGATAATCAGTCCACACCCATTACAAATATAAAACAAGTATTTTCACCCAGACTGCAAGTTTTTACTGATTTCTGAAGAACAGACTCTGCAGAAATAGTCTCTTTTAAATGGTTCCTAGTATAAAGTTTATCGGTAATTTTAGCAACATCATGGTTTTATAGAGAGATAGAAAAATATCTTCTTCATGTACAGATATATAATATTTCATACAACTTAACTAGAAGTCGGCTTCTATAGACTAGTAATTTACAAGATGTTTATTAGCAAAACCATACCATTATTCCATGCTGCACAAGAGATGCTGGCTCTCACACATCTTTTCTTATGCTGTAAAGCCACAGAACAATCCCATTTTGGTAACAGTAGCTGTGAAATATTTTGGAAAGGTTTCATGGTCATTTTCATGTTTTTTTGTTAATATGATACATATGTCCTCAGTGCAATGCCCACAGGTCACAGAGACATTCTAGAAAATTGCTTCTCAGCGTCGTTGTAAATAATTCACTCACAGCAATATTTTTAGGTCAAGCATATCAAAGTTGCAGTAAACATGATGGACCTTGACATAATAGGAACACTAGTTTTACAGCAGTAGAGGAGAAGAAATATACTTTCTATACACGAGAGATCACTTGCTGTTCCCCAGTGTTGTGCTTGAAGACAGCAGAGGTGGTACTAACTTCGGAGTTGTTGGGTCATGGGTTTTTGTTTGGGTTTTTTGTTTGTTTGTTTTTACTTACCTCCAAACATTCACCTTTATTTCCTGACTTCTGGCATAAAATGGGTCAAAACATCTAACTCAACAGTTTCTGCATTGTCTATAACTTGCATTTAGCAAGTAGAGAAAAACTCTTGGTTTTACCTCTAAAACTACAAGTCAAATAATTCCTACAGCAGAAGTAGTCTGGATATTCAGGACCAAAGGAGGATGAATATTAGACTCACTTTTTTTGGCACAGCCGAACACCAGCACACTAACACCTCTTACTTTACAGACAAAGTGACATACAGTAAGTTAAAACAGTTAAGAGTAGTCTATAATTGAACTGGAAGCAGTAGCTAGGTGATCTTGGACTCGTCATGTGGTTTTTTCAGGAAAAAAGAATGATCCTGCAATCCCGAATTTTCCCTAACACAAACACCATGTTTTTCTTGCTGACCACCCTCTTTTTTTTTTATTAATCTTTATTACTTGCCAGAGTTACAATGAAAACCAATTTTTTTAAAAGCATTTGCATGGTGACATACACGCCAGATTAATTTTTGTATCTTTCCCTTTCTTTTATTTAGGTTTGCATAATTTTGTCTTCACTTTTTTCAGTCTTCTTGTGCATCCACTTAAAGTATGTCCAGAAATAGACGGCATTCCAAGCAGCCCAACCAAGGCTAGCTGAAATAGTCTGATGCCTCCTTATTTTACAAGCGATCACTGATCCTGTTCAGCCAAAAATAGCATTTGTAATGGCACCACACAGTTGACACTTTTAAATTTATCTAACATTATTCCACAGATACATAAGTGTCCACAGTTCATTCCTATTTTGCAATAGATTATTTCATCTCCTTGAAATGTGGCACTTGCCATTTTTTGAACTTAGAGAAATCTTTTTTTTTTTCAAAATATAGCTCCTCCTCCCCCACTTCAGAAAAATCACTAAGATTTTGAAACTTAGAAGCCATAGCAGCATATGTAGTAGTAGGAGTGAACTCTGCATACGAGCAGAAGCCTATTGTGATTACTTCAAGTGCTTAAACTTGACATTCCATTTCATTTTCCCCATATTATATTAATTTTAAATGTACAGCCTGCAAAAGGGGCAAAAGAATAAATACAAAACCACCAAGTTTTTAATGAGTTTAAAAGCAATCCCTCATATATAAATGAGGTGTATCTTCAAGATAACATGAGAACCATTAACGCATTTGCCATTTGTCACTATTGAGAGATATTGAAGATACTGCCATGTATTTTAAGCAAACAATTTCTAGAGTGCAGTTACAAAAGTTAACAACTGTCCAATAAGAAACATTAGAATTATTTTACATTATAACTATTTTACATTATTGCATCCTCATTCTTTGTTCATATATTAAGCATAATGGTTAACCACCCCCCTTCTGCTGTCTGCATCCAAAATGTATTTACAAACTCAGTATTTACATTGCCATGTTAGAGCCTTCATTTCATAACAGCCAGTAATCACAAACTAAATACACAAATATGTCCAACAAATACATTTAAGATAAGGTTTAAGTTTAGGAAGTATTGATCTGAGGAGGAAAGAGCAAGTATTCAAATTGCACAGCTTCCAAATACAGCTCTTACCAAATAACCGACAGAATTGTCCAATTTCCACATCTGCTTGCTATGAAATTGCCTTCACATTGTCACTAGACCCAAAAATAGTCTCCTCCCTCCTTCTCCTAGGTTTGTATTTGAACTGAGGCCAAAAACTTAAGGAGAGCTTCAGGTGCAGAAGCTGTAATCCACACAAGCCATGAATTACAACAGAAACTTTGCCTGTATTCCACAGTAAATGAGAAAAATACCCTAACTCTGCAGCTAGCATATACACCCACACTACATATTCTGACCTTTCCTGATTTTGTTTCATGAAATACAGCAGCTTCAAGCTAGCTCTAAAAGTTTTAATGACACTTTAACAAAGCCACTTCAGAATCACAGAGTCATCACTGAATCTATGGCTTGGAAGGGAACTTAAAGATCATGTAGTTCCAACCCCGCTGCCATGGGCAGGGACACCATCTACTAGACTGGGTTGCTAAAAGCCACATCTTATTCTTTAACCTCTCAAGTTTGCAAATAGGTTATTGTGAGACCAGATGATATAAGTTATATTTTGTGTGGTGTTTTTTGTTATGTTTCTTTAATAATTGTTATTTTCTCTGATAGAAATCTCACACTAGATCATTATGATGAAAAGCAAGTCTAAAATGGACCATATACCACAATTCTAGGATAACAGTATTCAGAAGATTCAGATACCAGGTCAGGCAAAGATACAAGATAGCTGGAAAGTGACATTCACCTGGCCATTAAGATAGTGGAAGTTTCACTTTGCACTCAAGATAAACAATTGTAGTTTAGACAAATGACAGCATCACCTATGGGTAACTGCAAGTTATTCCAATAACCGTGCTATTAAGCTATTTGATTGCATGGATCTATTATTTAGTAATTAAATAGTTAAAATATTTTATCGTAGACATTTTGAAACACTGAAGCAAAAAGAAATACAAAAATATTAATTTTAGCTAGTGAGAGCTGAGTTCAGGTGGTTGCCCTTAAAAGTCAACATCACCATCTGATGTGCAAAACATTCCTAATTATCATAAAGTACACCCCGTGCTAGTTACTGTGTTTGTCTCAGAATAATGAACCATGATAAGCCTGGAGTTCATGACAATAGATTTACATTTAAATGCCATCCAGTTCACTGTCTCAGTATCAATATGCTGCTGGTTAAGACACTGACAGACATGATGAAATTACTGCATCCACTGTCCTGCAGACTAGGGAGGCCACAAACTGCTAGAGGGATACCAAAATTAAGGAGAACTTTCAGAGATTCAGGATTTAACTGTAGAAGGCAACAGTGAAAAACCCAGTACTTTAAAGAGAGAAGCCAGCTGTTGCCTACAGAATACCTTAAAGGAAGTCTTTGTAACCTCTCCAAGAAGATATCTGTACATCCCCAAAACAATTGTGGGAGATCATTCCAGAATTTCATGTGGATCATGGTTTGCTAACTAATGAATTCAGGTTCTCTGCAGGTTTTAGTCAACATACTTTTATTGATTTCAGTGGAATTATGCCAATTTGTACAAGCTGAAGATTTGGCAATCCAACACACAAGAGAGATGTAGAAGTATGGTCCTACACATACTACACTAAATAAAAACGCAGTCAGAGGTAAATGTCACTCGGGGGGGGGGGGGGGGGGGGGGGAGGGGCAGAGAGGGGGATAACAAAAGAACATGTACTTGGAAAACCACATGTACCTACCTGTCCTACCTACAGAGAGCATTTCTGCCCACAGACAAATTGTGGGTGGTCCTGGACAACCAGCACTTGGAAGCCCAACTACTCCGTTTGTGCAGATTACCACTTTGCAGGTACAAATAAGGAGCTTCAGAACACAACAGGCAGGAGAGTATTTTGGGACATCACACCCACATTATGATAATCTGGCCTTTGCCACCACATGACAGTCTCCTTCACTTCATGAAGCCTGAGGTATGTGGGTGGGAAAGAGCTCACAGCATATTTTTGTCTGATGATGGCTCCCACAGCACAAGTGTACATACTTGAAGCAATGGAAGCTTGTTTCCTCTCTCTCCCTTCATATTGTGTGTTTTACAGCATTTCCCATTGGTTTTGGTGCAGACTTAGTAAAACTAAGCCATGGATTGGTTGCATTTGAGAAAAAAAAAGTTGAAAAAAAACATTATCATATAATTTAAAATACCTTCTGTCACAATATCCAGGAGTCTCTTCAGCTGGGATGCCTGTTGGCACCCCTTTCTGGCCTAGAACTACATATTGACTTCAGATATGTACCAGCCTTCACAAGAGAGGACTTATGTTCTGCAAGATTTTAGGCGTTGCAGGTACCTGTACAAACACTTGTAACTGTTGAGTGGAAGTGCCTTCTGGAACTGGATGACATGCATCAAGAGTAAGATAAACAAACCACAGGTCTGACCAAAGTGAATGCCATAAACTGACTGTTAAGAGTCCATTCTAAAAAAAAACAAACAAACCCAAAATAAAAAAAAACCAAACACACACCACAACCCACACACCAAAAAACCCTTCCTTTTCCCCTGCCTCCATGGCTACACCACCCATTCCATCAATGTCTTTGTGAATGCAGACAGGCATCCAAGACACTTCATACCTGGGGGACAGGGGGAGGGAAAAAAAAGAAAAAAACCCACCCCCAAACATTAGGCTTCCTTCTTCCTTGTAGAGGCTGTTATCTGTGTGGGAACTTGATTTCCTCATTAAACTTTGTGCTGAGATTTTGGAGACACTACTATATCGCTAATCAGTCAGGAGCATTGCTCTGGAATAGTCAAGTCTGAGACATGCATACCCACACAGATATTTTTTTTTTTCTTTGCTAGACCTTATACAGCTGGTTTTGACCTGTCCAGTGCTAGTGGTTCCTCTCTACTTAGATGGGGTACCTGAGCTATATTCTGCTGAAAGAGAAGCCTTCCTGCCTTATATATTTTCTATAAGGACACTCTCAGATTAGCTCAGTATACCCATGACAAAAATATTTGCCAAGAGGATATACTGGCTTTTGCTGAACTGAAGCTGGACAGTAATTCAATAAAGTGCCTACAAATAAGAGACCATGTTTTAAGGACTTTTTGTAGTCATTAAAATTAAATGGACTTCTGCTATCTTGCTACAAGAAATGAATTGGTATATGTCACACCTACAGAAAATCCTGACTTGGGTCTCCAAATAAATAAGATTAAATTAGCAATTTGCTGCTCCTGAGCTTACAGAGCACTGGTACCCACTATCCTCCTCATAGCAGGAAGAGCCGCAGCTTCAGCAGGCCCTCCAAACTTGTTGAGCAATAAAGTTGGTGTCTCCACATTGCACAGACAAGACTGGTAGGTTCTTGAGCTGACTGCTTTTTATGTACCTTTATCATCATCAGAAAGTGTAACAGTCAGTGTTAACATGAACACAGAGCCTGCAGTTACAAGCACAGAATAATGCAATATGTGCTTTGCTCTATGTTCACTTTAAGTGTTGGCTGCAACATTTTATCAGTTCTTTTTAAAATAAGGTTGCTCACTAACTGCTTTCCAAGCTTCCACATATGTATCATTTCCATCAGCTACACATGTAAAATTGCAAGCAATGGGAACACACACACACGCACGCAGCCTGATGGCATGCATAGAAGGTAAAGCTGTCACCAGATGGCGTTTTTCAGTTTTGTGCAGCCAGATATTCAGAAGCAGCATCTAAATTTTGAATGCTTCACTTTTTCCTTTTTTTTTCTTTTTAATACTCCCAAAACACAGCATTTGCTCCTAGAAATAACTGTTGTGATATTTTGTGGATAAACCTCTAACAGCTCATTTTGCATGACTACATACCTAGACTATAAGAACTCTAAATTAGTAATTGGGTAGAGACTGCTCAAAAACTCAGTCTGTGATGTCAATAAATAAACTTTTTGTGAATATATTTTGAGTCAGCCCTAACAGTAGCAAAAATAAGTAGGTTGCATGTTCCTTTCCTACAGGGAAATGTTGCCAAAAATATATAACTGTCACTTTTCATCTTCAGAATAATGTTAGCTAATGAAAAAAATATTCACAATGAGCAATTATGTCTTCAGCTTTCATGTCATTTTACATCATTGCACCATCAGCCATGCTCAAAAGCTTAGAGGCAACGTTCTAGGTCAGTGACTTTAGCAGACAAAATTTGCTGTTTGGTAATTAAATTAGATACACTTTAAATAACCAGATTCTGAAACAGACAGCCACTTACAGACACATGACCAAATACATCACCAGCACTGTTGACACTGGATGAAGAAAATCATACATGTTAGCAATCATTAACTATCACTGAGGGTTATAAATTTAAGGATTATGATATTAAGAATAAGTGGATCAGGAAATCACTGCAGAGAAAAATCTTTAAGATGTAGCTAACAGCCAGACTGAAGGACTGACCTACTTTTCATCACCAAGTTTTATTTATACGTGTATAGAATTTTTCTTCTGTTATGATTATCAAAATAACTTCTCCTACCAAGAAAACTCTCAACTATTAATAAAACTAAATAGAGAATGAACTACTGCAGTGGGTGCTCAGCTCTTAATAAGGTTTAGCCTGCATCTCATGCAAATAGCCACAAGTGCTGTTTCAGATAAAACTTTAAACAGCAAAACAGAGAAGTTAATTTTCATTCTATAATGAAATTTGTGGATAAATTATCTACTATCATGACTTAAAACTGGAATTTTTAAAAAAACTACTTCATATCAAACATGGCTTAGAGGCAACTGCTGCATAAAAAGTATATATGTTTGCTATTTTTTCAAATCTTGCATTTTGAATTTAATATTTTAAGTCAGAAAAAGATCTGATAGGTGTTATAAGGTATGTTCTTTGTAAAAACAGTTCTCATAACTCTTCAAGTGACAAATAAACCTTCAAAAAACCCCACCAAACTAAACAATTTAGAGAGGTACTGTAAATAAAAAATAATTTGGCCTTCATTTTGGGTGTGTTTTAGGAGTGATATTAATGGATCAAGGCACGTAAATGCTAACAAAGCACAGAAAGAACACAACTTCAAGCTGGAGTCTAAGTCACAGAAGTGCTTCCATAGCAGAGACTATTGGGGTTCCACTGTTTTGGGTGTCCTGTCTTTAGCCCACCCACAAGGTTCAGCTCAGAGTTTTCATTAGCTTAACTCCCCTGCCACCTTGCCCACAATCAGCAATCAAGTGAAAGTCCTTAATTTGCAACAACCACGCAAAAAGGTCCAATTTTAAAATCCCATTTTGTCTTTTCTTCTAAAGCCTGACCTTTGGCCCTTTATTTCAAGATAGACACAAGCTACAGGGCACAATCAATAGTCACAGATTATTAAAATAACCTGTTCACCTAACTGTGCCTGTAAAGACATTGAAGCCCACCCTACATGCTAAAGATGACACAATATAATTGTAGCATTGTCATATTTCTAAAGTACTGAGCTGGAAATTAATCTTAATGTTTGCAGGTATCGCTTTGGCTGAAACACATGGAAAAACTGGCTTCAAGAATGAGGAAAACCCAGCCCTCTACACGTATATTTCTGACTATTATAAAACGAGCTTGAACAAGGGGTTTCTGTGTCCCTTCCTGTGCCAGGGGTAGAGTTTGCAGTGGTGTCACACTCAGCTGCCAGCAGGTGTTGCAGTGGGTGGCTGTGTAAAGGATCTATTCAGTGAACTCTCTCACTCTAGCTATGTGCTCTTTACGGCAAGAAAAACAGAGAAAACAAAGAGGCTGTTATGCTTTAACTTCAAAGTCTTCATACCCCCAAGCTTCAGCTCTGTACCTCAGGCAGTGCAGCCAAGAGAGGCAGCACAGTCTCAGGTAAGGATATTTTTCTGCTCCAATAACCTAGTCACTGTAATACTTACAAAAGAGATTAGATTTAATAAAAAAGTAATCTTGGTATAGGCACAATGATAGCAGAAGGTCCCCTGACATTTGTCATTTGACCAACAATAAGTTTTATTCTTAAGCTTTCCAAGTACACAGGAGGTTTTTTTTCTGAAAGGTCATAGAGGAATTCTAAGTTTATTGACAAGTGCCACAAGAATCAATGCACAAGAAGTTAGGAAATATCAGTCTTCCCAGTTTACAGTTCCTGTTGGAGTTATTCTTCAGTTGCACCAATTGACTCTTCATCAAGGGTAAAGCTTTTAGAAGATCCTTAAATTCTGTGCGAAATACTTATTTTGTTAGTCTAATTAAAGGTATTACTATGTATAATTACTATGTCTGTCCCCAGTGGCACTTCACATCATAAATAACAGATGTAAAATGTACTCCTATTGGGACAAGTGCTAGTATCAATTCTTCTTATGGTATCTCTTCAACCATTACATCACCTCACCATTCTTTTTGATTTGGTGGGGTTTTTTGGTGTGTGGGTTTGGGTTTTTTGGTTTGGTTTTTTTTTTTTTGGGGGGGGGGGAGTGGGGGTGGTGAAAAATAATAATAGCTTGGGATAATTAAATCTACTAAAACTTCATGGATCCATATGAAGCAATAATCATTTTGAGATGTATTCACCTTACCATAACGTAGAATGAAATTGTTAAGCGTTGTATAAAAGTCCTCAGTACCAAATTTCTGAAATTTAATTGCATGGGACCAGTCCAAGATAAAATTACAACTTTAAACATGCATTCAAAAGACTTTAATATTAGTGCATGAAAGATTTGGAAAAAAACATGAGTTTGGTCTTCCAGCCCAAGCTTCAGAGGTATTCAGACTATAGACTTGGATTAATCCACCTACTTCAGAATTCATAAGTGTATATTATTTCAGTGGGAAGGAGAGAGGTTGTGACTATACCATTGAATTCTCTTTTCAGAGCCATACAGATGCTACATTACAAGATCAAGATATGTGTGTGCTTAAAATGTTAATTCAGCTGCCTAAGACTAAGGCAGTTGCCTAATATCTCTTAGCTGCAGATCATCAACTCAACATCTATGTCTGGCTGTTACTCACTCCTCACTCACAAGGTTTCAGTAGTGTTAATGAGGTATGATCCAACACAGCAACTATATGAGCAACAAAAAATTCTAATAAGAGTTTTCCCCTTTATTCTGTACATATACAATGTATATACTTGTGTTTTCATCTAAACCAATTCTACTTTGTCCTACATTTTAAAAGAATATGGCATTTTGAAACCATAAGGGAATTTGAGAAGTCACATCAAGTCCATTTCATTCTTCATTCTGTGATGTAGCTGTATTATTTATATACAAATATAATTTATATAAATAAATATATATAAATATATAAATATATATACACACACATATATGTATAAAGCCTGTAATATTTTTCTGGGAAAAAGTTTTTCTCTTCCTATATGGAAGAAGTTTTTATATCTTAAGATATTCCCGTCATTTTTCTTGTCTTATACCAATGCACTCAGATTCTTCCAGTGTAGACATCTGATAATTTTCAAGGATCTTTTTAGGTTCTCCACATTTTTGCATCTGGCATATCCAAGATTTTATTATGCAATTTGGATGATGCTTTACTACTGCTGACTACAGCAGATACACCTTCCAACCATTTCCTCAATTTCCCCAATATATTTGCAGCCCCCTTTTTCCCCGGTTTAATTCTTCTTGTTAAGCTAGTGAACATGCTCAGGTTCAACCCCACGTTATTAGTGAAGCTGTTGAATAGTCTCAGACATGGGACAGAACCTTGCATACCACCATTCAAAAGCTTTTCCTTTTGAGAGCTAATTACTGACTACTACCTTGAACCTTACTAACACAAGGATAAGAGTTACTGCTTCTCCATTTTCTGCAAGTCCTATTATCCCATTGAAATGGAAATTAATTTGACAGTTTGCTTCTTACAGATCTGTAGCGACTCTCATTCTCATCACATTTCAAGAGCTTTTAAAATGTTGGATCATTTATTCCAATATTGATTCAAGGAATTTAACTTCAACCAGCAGACTAACAATTCTGTGACTCCTCTTACCGTGTTCCCAGTTCTTAAAGATTGGAAAGGTTGTTTCTCTTTCCAGCCATCATCTGTCCTCCACAAAGAGTTTAGATCTTTCCTTGGAAGCACATCTTTCAGGCATTTTTTCCAGGAAAAATTTGGGAGACAAACTAGAGAGTTTTACAGTTGATTGACACGGTAAGCGCAGGACACTTGGCAGTAAAAGAGAAAAATTACTTGAGCAGAAGTATACCAGAACTGAAGAAAAACTTGTAGGCAAAAATACATGACCTAGTTTCTCAGTACAGACCAACAGTAAAATGGAACAAGTGACATTTAGTATGGTGCGAGCCTGAAGGAAGGCATCATTGCTGATCTTAGGTAGCCTTGCTTTGGGACAGCAGGAATCTGCTTGAGTGATTTGAGCACTCTGGGCACTGATGATGCAGTTGGATGACAGTGGGGATTAATTCAGGTAGAAATGGTAGAAGGAAGAAGCTTGGTCAGGATGAAGGAAGTGTAGTACTGACAGATAGAAAAGAACACTCCATAGACAGATTCCAGCGAGAAAAAGTTTGGAAAGGTTGTGTAAAATGAAATCTTTAAGAAAAAAAGCTGTAAGAAAGAAAATACAGAAGCATCAGATGGTGTCTTAGTATAGATCAAAATATAATTCAGCAAGAGGAGGTGAGACATTTTGCAGGAATGGGGAAAACAAGTCAACAAATGTATCAGAAAAAGGAACATGCAATAAATGGCATACAGCTGTCATACCCCTCTTCCTGCTCACTTCCCTATTTGATAACAGCCCTTTGCAACCAATAATCCCTTTGACAGTTCAAAAAAACCTACATACTGACATCCAGTTGGGCTTACCTCTGCATGGATACTTCTATGAAACTAGACATCCACCTTTCCCAGACCACATGATTTTCTAAGTTAGCAATATGGCTGAGCTGTCTTGCTGTGTCTGAAGTCAGATGTTGAAATGGAGTCCACTGTGAAGATGGGTTTATACTGGGTCACCAACTGGTGATATTTAGGATATAATTTGCCTTACTCCCTTACTCACAGATTAAGAGTTCTGTCCTACTACCAAATAATACTTTATTTGTGGAGAAGTGGGAATGTAGCACATGGAAGAACCTTTGCTAGCTCACTTTCAAAATACATTTTCCTATTTTAGTATAGCAATAGGAACTGAGAGTTAAAAGGATCAAACAGATAATTAAAGTTTTCTTGTTTAACTACTGGTTTCTTCCCCTCTTTGTGGGTATTTTTCTAATTGAAGGGTTTACTCTTGTTGAAGAAAAATAGTGTCTCAGAAATGCATTGTGAATTCTGGCAAATCAATATTAGTCCTTCTGTAGACAGATCCAGGACAAAATCCTTAAACGGTTCATTGCTCTATTTATTGAAATGTTTGTTGGTTTTTTTTCTGAGTGGATTTTTTGAAGATGAACATCCCATTCCTGCCAGCAAGCTTGGGCAGCTATGCCCATGCACAGCTCCTAATTCAACATCTTACAGTGCAGTTGTCTGCACTGCCACATCAAAACAAAGAATCCAAATTCTCGTTCCCCAGCTTGCTTAATCAAGATTTTCTCATTTGTGTGTTAAGAAATAAGTGACTTTTTGGACTGCAACTGTAGTAATTATTGATGTTCACAAGGTAGACTCCTCATAGCAACTCTTTACTTTGTGATTTTATATGCACAAGAGGATTGGCCTCATACAGAAAGCATAGCCTATGAAACCTCAGTGGCTTTAGACACACTGCAGTAGTACCTGGAAAAATTCTTTCATCCTCTTGAAATACTATTTGAAGTTGATTCGTCCTATGACATTAGAAGTCAGACTGCTGTTGCTTTCTGCTTCAAAACTTAGCAAGAACATAGGAACAATGAAGGCATTTGTGATATTCTTGCAAGTGGCAAAAACTTTTCCAGGAGTTAATTTTTTCATCTCAGTTTTCTTTTCTTTGAGACAACTTTTTTTCCCCAAACTGTTAGAGTTCATAAAAAAAAAATCTTCTTGCTTCCAGCAAACTTATGTTCTACTTTCATCTAGAAAGGCATAAATATGTTGAGCCAAAACCATGGTATTCACCACTATTTGAAACAATCTGTGTAGCTCTTTTATGTCCCTATTTGCAGAGTCCCCGACAAAATTCAGTACAGCAACCACAGGACTAGTCTCTCCAACTGTCCACACACATCATCCTCTAGGTAAACAGAGCAATATATAGCAACAGTCTGGAGTCTTTTATGACTGGGATCAAAATAGCTCCAACTAGCATGTGCGAATATTGCCTTTATCATCTAACCAACTGAGGTTCCAAAATTAGAATTACAGTGGGTATTTCTGCTGATCTGAAAGATTTAACATCTCTTTCTCATAAAAAATTCTATTTGAAATAAAAAATTAATGCCACCAAATCTAGTATTACTGTACACAATATAGGGAAGAGACAGTCATTTGGTATCTCAATAAATCTTTAAAAAGACCATTGAGCCAAAAAATTCAATTCCCACCAATGAGACACTGGGGAAAATTAAAATAAGGTTGTATGACAGGTTCATTCTTGTATCATTTGATATGGACAGATCTTATATTCAATGCAACTCAAGCTTAGAAATCATTCTTCTTTCAGATTGCATCTTGATGAATATAACAGTTAAACACGCAATAAACCAGCCAAAAGCATTTAGTATAACAACTGGACTTCCCTGCCCACCTCCCTATAAAATAATGAATTAACCATAAAATACATTTACTCAGAAGAACAAGGCTTTTGTGATTTCCCATCAAACTGCACAATCAGTGTGAATCAAAACAGACAGGGGGAAGATCAGGAACTCGGAGTAATTTGTTTCAGTATTTTCAAGCAAAAACATTGAACATTTTTCTTTTTTAAAAATAAAATCTCTTAGTATAGATTAAACAAATAATTCCCAAGTTAAAACATTAATTTCAGACCATACATTTGGGTTGACCCAAAAGAAATTTATAGGAAAGCTAACCCCCATCTTCTCCCATCTGGTTTGGTTTGTCCTGAAATCCTTTCCCCTCTTCCTTTCAAATGCATTAATTCAACCACTGAACTGAAAAAGTCCAGCTTTATTTAACATCTGTGCTTTGATGCACATATATAGCTTGAGGATTGCAAACCCTTTTGTTAAGGAGTAGTTTTATTGAAAGGAATATCTTTGAATTTATTAGGATTTTGTTAGATGTTGTCAGGGGTCATACAACAAACTGGTAGATGGGGGACAGAATCTGTACTAATTTTCTCTGGACACCACAAGAGAAAATTTGGCAGTGGACAAACCACCGCTCCAGGGAACCTGCTGCACAATCAATTCAGACAAAACTGAGTCACTTTCTTCTCCCTTTACACTCCTTCCACTCCAGAAGGCTTTACTGCTGTTGTCAAGAAGGGGTCCTTGCTGCCACCATGACAGTTCTAAGCCCCAGATTGTCTCTTTTTCACCCAAAGAGACACACAGTACCTCCAAAAGCACAAGAACCAACATCCACATTAAAAGGCAGAACTATTCTCACTTAGACAACTTAAGTATTGTGTGGTAAAAGCTGTTTCATTGGAATCAAAGTCTACAATTGAGGAAAGGGAAGCAGATGTCTGTCTGCTTTATAAACATTATATACAAGCACAGAGCACAAGCAAAAAGAGATTGTGTCAATGCAGAAAGTATTTCCTGCAGTGTTTCAACTTTCCCTCATACCAAAGCATTACCAGAATCTATGTATTTTTGGTGTACATACAAAAATAGTATTTATTCATAATAGAGTCCAAGAAAAATGTGCAGGGAAGGCAATGACAACCAAAATGTGTAGATAGATTAATAAATTATGGCACGCAGTAATGGCTCCTTCCTCACCCCCAACTAACCACCCCATCCCCCAATACTACTCTTTCTCTTTCCCTTTCCCTTCCAGACATTTACAGGCATATTGAGAATCAAGTCTCTCCTTCCTGTATGAATCTTTATTCAAAAACCAAGGAGACTGCTCAAACTACATAGCAACTGTTAATTGTACTACATGTCTTCAAGGTTAAGGGGAGGTTACACAGCACAAGATGATATAAAACAGCATTTTTATTCACTTGCAGCTTGTCCAAAATTAATTTGGTTTCTATATTTGCTAGTTTAAAGAAGTTATATAAAGTAGGGTCCTTATGAGAGAGCTAAGCTTTTATTATTCACAATAAGTCACATAGAAACATGCCTCACAAAGCTGGTTGCAAGCAACCAGGGTTCGGCTGTGTTAGATACAGAATGAAATCAAACTGTGTGGTAACGAGAGGTGGCAAATTAAGAAATATTTTGCAGGGTATTTTCAACTACTGTAGTGGCCTGTGTGAGGCACAGAAAGCTTGCTGTTAGTTTGTTCAATTACTTTTTGGGCTAGGATTTTTAATTATGTATTCCTTTTTCACACCTATCTCAGTCACCCTTGAAAAATCCAAGTAATAACAAAGCAAACAAACAAAATCTAGATAAATGCAATTTGATATTTTAGCTCTGAGCTTCCAGTATTTGCTTTTTGTCCACTCGGATAATTGCTTAGGTACCACAAGCCTGGCAAGATGACTTGCTTTCTGTTATAAAGGCAAAAATACCCTTTTCAGTCTCATTCCAAAGCTGTTATCCTTACTTTAAAAGTGGAAACTGAAATGAGATCACAGTAACACTTCTTTCATCACTGCTTCTGGAAAATGTTTTTGTTTTTTCTGATGTGTAATAGCCAATTCGATATTCTGTCTGAATGATATTGATATGAAAATGCCAAAATGGTAGTGCATATGAGTGTAGAACTGCTAAACCTGTACAGCAGAAGACAGAAGAGAGCACAAACTGGCATCAGAAACATGGACTGGAATTTACATCTTGTTTAACGTAACTTGCAGTTTGCTGGGGTTTTTGGTAGTGGGTTTTTGGGTTTGCTTTTTTAGGGGATTGGAGTTTTTTATGATTGAAGAGTCAATGAGCGTGGAATTCTAGGTGCAGCTTCTTCAGCAAATCAAAACACACAACACGTCACAAGAAAATAAACAAAAAGCAGTCTTAATTCCTTAATAAGTCCTGAAAATAAGATGTACAACAATTGACAAAAGTCAGACATTAGAAAACTTTCCAGAACCTGGTTGCATTGCAGAATTTACAAGATTACAGAATCTTTTTACAAGAAGCCATACAACCGTGGACCATAGGCAATATTGTTCCTAACTCCAAACACATAACACACCTATTGAAAAAAGAGCAAGTATCAGATTCAGAATGTTAGTATTGATAAAAAAGAGTAATTGCATGATATACTGTTCATAAGCTTATATTTTAACATGTCATTGGAGGAGAAAGATACTCTTGAATACTTTTCGCCTACATAAGGGGCTGAAAAATACACATGCTAAGCAAAGTTGAAAATAGAAAACACAGGAAAGTTGGGTGTTTTTAAGTGTCAGCTACAGCAATTTTAATGGTACACAAGATTAAGAAAAAAGTTTAATTTCTAAGTTGTATTGATCATGTCAGCTTCAGTAGAGTATGGAAATAAAAGGCTAAAGTATCAAAATCATACTTAATGCCATATAAAGCTTCCTCTTAAAAATAAATTACTACTCTCTGGTAAGTCTGAGAGTTTCCCAAGCACAGAAAATTACCATGTTAAAACACAGATATAATACTGATCATCCAGCTTTTGAGTATTCTCTAAATATATGGTGCATTGAACTGGTTGAATGGAAAGCCAGCTATTTACTGAATTGCCCACCAGGCTTCAAATGGACATTATTTAAAACAAATCAAAGAATAAATTAGGTTAAGTCAAAGTACTGCTGATTGTATCAACTCCAGATACTAGATTGTGCAACATTCCAATAAACCTTTATTCAAAAGCTCACAAGTTCCTCATCACTCATCAGACATGCAGAGTTAGGTGCTAATTAAGAAAGTCCTCACACAACAAGAGCTGTTACAACTTAAAAAAAAAAAGTCTTTACAAAGACAGAATTCTCACTTCAAGCAGCTGTTAAAGACAGGGTCCCATTTCTAAATCTATATTCCAAGCAGCTCTCAAATAGCAATTGGTACTTCATATCATATAGTAGAAAACTTCACCCCTTAAAGCAATCTTTCACACATTGCTTCTATGCTTATCTATAAATACAATGAGCAATCAGCTCCCAGTGGTGCCTTGCTGTCTGTCTAGAACCACTCTTCTTTTGTAAAGTTTTCAGACAGTGCTTTTGCCCACTAATAAACAAAGCAGTCAAGCTTGCCTCTCTTCACTGGTTTAATCTCAGAATATCCAAGCTGTACACAAACCCATAGATCTTTATGAGCAAATATTTGGCACAGAAACAAACTTTAATAAAGATCTGACTTTCAAGCTACAAATCAGAAATGGACTTTTTGATGGCCTTTCTTTATATACATAGCACAAAGTACACTATTAATAAACACATGCCCCAAATTCCCAGAGTCAGCTTTATAGCAAAGCACTCTTTACAAACGTAGCGTTAGATTTCCCTCAAAAAACACATTTGTTCTAGTAAAGCTGTGTGGCAGACTACATCTGCACCCATAATACTAGAATATACATATATAAACTGGACACTACTGTGAATGCATATTCACAAGGATGCCTTGTGATGCAATGCTTAATTTCATATAATTTCAGCTATCTCCCCTATGGGGGCATAGCTGTGGATCTCTTATTTCTCTTGACCTTGTCCTTCCATGTTCTAAATCCAGTACGTGCTTTAAATTGGTTTGAATCTAATCCACTAGGGAGTTAAGAAAGCTTTTAGGAAGAAGCCTTAACCATTGGAGCTCTTACCATGGCACCAGGAACATGAGTGGCATATTAAATAGTTACAATGCCAGATATGGACACAACCCTGTTTGAGGCTGAAGCTGGGACCAGCTACAAGAAAATGCTAATGGGCAGTCATAGACAAAGTCTCTGGATTCAAGCAGGGCATTCAATACAGCCTTCCACTTCTTGCAGATGCAGTTAGGAGAGGCATCACCTGCTTCCCCAGATGTTTACATGCTCCTTTAGAAGGTAACTAATCAACCAGCTAATCAACCCTGATTGTGTTATGAGAATTTTACAATTAATGGATATTCCACATGGAAAACAACCCCCAAACTTAGTGTATTTCATTTATCCACAGTACCCCATGAATTCGTAAAAATTACAATTGCATCCATGCTTAAAAGAAATTATCCTGATGAAGCATGGAGGAAGCCAAATGGAAGTAAAGCTCTTGAAACGTTTTCAGGGAAGTTAAGCTTTATGCAAGTTATTCCAAAGGGGTTTCTCAACACCAAGAGAGGCAGTGCTCTGTTGGCTTTACAGGGACTACAGTTACACATTATACACTACCCTAGTTACACAGCCCAAATTCAGTGATATCATTCAGGTTACATAGCTCCCCATTTTCTTTGCTCCTGCTATTAAAGGCAAATAAAGTGTGTAATATAATGAAGTGAAAACTGTGGCAGATTAATGTAATTAGAAATACCTAAAGAATACACAAAAAAGAAAAATCAGCTGAACAAATCTTAGATGCATATGCTTAGGTTAGCTACAAGTAATCCCATTAAAGCATCACTCAGGCCTGAGTTTGAGAATATTTTGTAGATTAGGAATCTATAAAGTATTTCCACCCTATATATTGAAGTAGGCAACTTAAAAAACAGATATATCAAGAGCCAGTTAATATATGGGTACTTGTAGTTCATACACACTTACTAGCTTGTATTTGAGATCACCTGATCTAAACCTACTGATTTGTTTTGTAGCAAACAACAATATGAAATATTTAACTGGTAATTGGTTTAGGGTGTTTTTCTACCTGTTGATACATTGGTTCAACTTCCAGGCTAAATTTTTTTTACCATCTTATGCTATAAGGGGCTGTAACACTGACACAAACAAAACACATACCATTTTATGTACGCAGATTTTCATATGTTTGCATCTATAACCAGTTTCTAGTTGAAGTGGAATTTGCAATAGCTGTAAAAGAAACATGGCCTTTTCTGTCCCAAAAGCATGTTTTTACAAATATAGGAATATTCAAGTTACATATTTGATTTTTTTATCCCTGCCCCCTCATTTTTCACAGCCCTTTTCTGTCTCTCTTCAGGTGCTGAGTCCTGTTCTTTTCCTTTAATTTCTGCTACGTGGGAAACAAATGTATTTGGTTTTGCATTTGAGTCAGAGTTAAAGCCATCACTGCCTAACCAGGCTTAACACCAAGCAGAGGGAAGAGATTCCCATGGATAGAAATTTTCTTCAAGCTCTACATTGAGGAACCACAGATTTACACACACAGGCTATTTATCATGCATGTTACATGGGATAAAGCTTTTCTGTAATGTCCATTTCATATACTGTATTATTTGTTCCCATAGCACATACACAACATTAGATGGCCAAGAGCATAAATTATTGCAGTATTCTCAGAACCAAAGTTCACTGCCTATCTCTGTTAATATGTTGGGTTTAATTATATAATTTCTATAACAACCGTTTAACGACTGAATTCTTCCATCAACAGTGATCTTCCTGGAAAAATAACAAGGAGTGGATAAACACCACCTTATTTAAGTTTTTGACTATTTGCAAGTCTTGGTTCTCAAACCTCATTTTATGTTGACCTTCGTCTTGGTGATGAAAATACAAGAGACAGAACTAACTCCAAATATGGAATAAACTGGCTTCTCTCTCCCTTAATCCAAGCAACTGCCAATAAGTGATTTAAGGTGCAGCTCTGATGTAGAGTAAATGCATAGCTTGCATTCACGTTCTATTTCGTTGTCCATGCTGCAGAGTTAATTGATAAAAATTTTGAAATCCAATTGGAACTTCTGGTCCTAGAGTAAGGAAAGGAAAAAAAAAAAAAAAGGAAAATCTTCCCATTACCTATTATCAAGAAAGACGAATTGTATGTACAGTTGGGCTACCAACATTACACATCTTCCATACGGAAGGCCACACCACTGAAGATTTCTCCTCCTTAAAAAGCATTAAACACCTTCAGATACTTTTCAGAGGCCAGTTTGGTAAAGGAAGAATATTTTACCCAAGCTCATAATCCGTGATGCCACCAGAAAAACAAATCCTTGTGGGACAACCAGTGATACCACAAGAATGTACCAGATATAAGGGTACCATCCAAGCTTCCCTCATGAATATTTGTTAGGAATCACATCACCCTGCAGCCACAGCAGGGTTTCATCAAAACCTTTCCCTAGTTTCCCAATACATACCATCTCAAGGCCCCAGCCTCCTCTCTGCATCACAGCACGCATGCATAGCTACCACGTCTGCAAACTACAGGGGCGGATGAGTGAAACAAAGGGCCTGGCAACAACAGAGCAGGGACTGTATTTACACAGCAAAGTTTTCACAAGCATACACAACTAGCAAGAGCAACCTTACCCAAAATGTAAAGCAAGAGCCTTTAAAATCTCAGACTCCAAGTTATCTCCAGACAAGAAAGAAACTTTCCATCCCCCTTGCTCCCACCCCCCCCACAGCTACTCCAACAGCAGGTCAGGACTGTAAGAGATGTTTACAGAAACAAATACTCAACCTGAGTGCATCTGCTCCATCCTGAGGTGCTGCTGCCTGAGCACCTCTCCCAGAAGGTTTGCTGCTGGCTGGAGACCAGCCCTATATAGCTTCTGCCAAGGGGAAGACACGGCGTAGATTGGGACCAGGTGCAGCCCCTCAGGGCCCAGGAGCTGCACATCAGCCTGATTAGTGTCCACAGTGCTGCTGCGCCTTCAGGGCCACTGAAACCTTTGCTGAAGCTACTTCTCCAGCTTCCTGCATGGGGGATAAGGGCTGGAGGGAGCTACTTTGTCAGCTACAGCAAGGGGTGACAAAGC
This sequence comes from Falco peregrinus, assembly GCF_023634155.1. Classification (NCBI taxonomy): domain Eukaryota; kingdom Metazoa; phylum Chordata; class Aves; order Falconiformes; family Falconidae; genus Falco; species Falco peregrinus. The sequence goes on from NC_073730.1 coordinate 897,947, forward strand.
TGTAAACAGCACCAGGTGTTTGCCGGAGACTACTGGTAACAATAGTCTGGTGGCTATTGTGAAGGTTCCCTGAAGTGCCACTCTTGGTGGCAGGGAATGCCTCAGCGCTGGGCTCGCGGCGCAGGTTTGGATGAGGGTCTGTGCCCTGAAGTGCCTCCTCATCCTGGGACGCTCAGGGCGGCAGGGGTACAGGGGTACGCCGTGTGAGGCCTCCCCTCCGCAGCTCCTGTCAGCGCCTGGGCAGAGGGGCGCTGTGAGGGGGAAATACAGAGTGTGGAATTACGCTGTCTGCCTGAGGTGCCTAAATGCAAACTGTCTGCAGGAGCCAGCTGAGCTACCAGGCTCCTAAACACGCAGCCCACTGGGAGGGGGAAACGCCTGGAAGAGGCCTCAGAGGCTGATGGCTGTGCCAGCCGTCAGGGTGGATCTGTGCATGCTGCCTGATGGGGACGTGGCACCAAAGGGGTGGGAGCAAGCCCCTGCCTCCGCAGGCTTGCTTACTCTTCAGAGACTGAGTAACACAGACATCAGGCATGTTTCTGCCCTTGACTGACTGCAAGAGCTTTGATATTTTAAAGGCAATTACAAAGCTGAATGTCTTCCATACTGCAAATTGTTTAAATGCTGTGCCCGCTCCCTGTGCTCCTCCTGCAACTTCTGCTGCTTTCACCACCCTTCAACTAGCTGTTACATAGCGGCCAGCTCATGCTAGCTGGTCGGTGCGCTCATTCACAAGGGGACTTCACTTCTGATATTAAACAGCAAAAAAATAAATTGAGAGTAGTCTGTGGGTATAGCAAGTTGTTAAAAGTTTTCAGAACGTTTTGTGATTCATGCAGACAAAGAATTTTGCCTCCTGAAGCTATGCCTATGGGTTGGGGTTTTTTTGTATGGTGTGATCAATCTTTTGAGTTGCATCAATTCTTACTTAAGTATGTAAAGAATCTGCACTGCCTGGCAGGTCTGTCCTACTGTGGCCTTAAAAAGTATCAATTTGAAAATTTTCGAGCACTGCAAAAAACTCTGAATGTTTCTGCTTCTAATACTCAGCATCTGCCTAAAAAACATATCAATCATATGATCACAAACAGCTGTTGCATTAGACTTTTAATCAGCCATGATTTTCAAAAGAGACAAAGAATGTTGGAAGGGATGATGGAAAGTTATTGCAGAGAATGCCTTACTTGAGAACTCCAAAATCCAGTTTTAGGGAGACAGAACTTTACCAAGCACTGTAAAAACTCTTCATTTATCACATATTATACTACAGACAGTACAGCTATCTGATCTAAATAGAAATAAAACACCCAGACACAAGGCACATACAAGCAAAAGTGTAAAAGGTGCTCCAGGCGGGTATTTTGTTATTAAATATAAAAGATACGTATCGCTGGCTTGCACAGCTTGTGAAGAATAAAGCTGTTGCCCAGCAGTCCATTTTCTTTTCAAGTTCCATAAATCCCATTAATGAGGGTTTATGAAGCCTTATTGGAGATACAACATATCCCTCTGCTTAGAAAATGTTGATGTCCAAAAATGGCCAATTTCTCCTCTCAGTAATGTTAGCGTAAATCTGCATTAGCTCTGTTGGATTCAGGAGACATTACAGGGTAGCTTCTGACTCATTTTTAATAAAACATGCTGATTTGACATAGTAATAGGACTACTCCATGTTATCAGTCTGCCATAAAAACACAAGATTGAAGAAAAGAAAGGCTACTTCTAGAATTGCTTTGTTGTTAAAAAAAATCCCAAACTCCTCACGTTCAACTATTATAGATAGCTTCATAAAGTACTAAAAGGGATATAGTATACAATCCCTTTAAAATACTTTTGAGTCCAGAGCCTTAAGGCATCCTAAACACATCCACACTGGGAACATCAGACCTGATGCTTGCTCCACAGCCAGCCTCCATAAGCTTTTCTAGTCTTTGACTTGATCCTGACTCATCTCCTGACCTCTGCCTGACTTTAACATTGCCTTCTGAGGGCTTTTTGCCCAGGAACAGGGGCTGGCTGTCCTGCCAGCCCTCTCCTGGACTGCCTGTGCCTGCAGCAGAGGTGAATGTTGCAAAGGTTGGTGCAGCTACTTGGGAGCTGTTGTCTCTCTATGAGGGATAAATCCTGGAGCTAAGGTACTAAGGCAAACAGCTAACAGATATAACACGGATCAGCAAGTGATATAAACTTCCTGTCAATAGCCAAAAGCTTTTATTTTTGTCTAGGACCATGTACCTTTGCTTTCCTTACTCATAGGCAGGTGAGGCCTGGCCTTCACTTTGGGCTGCACTGGTTCCTTGAGAGGGCACACTGCAGCCACTACTCCACCTGCCTTTTGCCTCCTTTTCCAGTGGGTTATTCTTGCTGGGCCCAACAGCAGTGCAAGCTCAAAACACCATGGATAGCAAAGGCATTTGGTTTGAATAAAGCTCCTGTGAGAAGGGCACAGCAGACACAGTATAAAGCCATATCCTAGGGCAGAAAATAAGGTTATTCTGTCACACCATGATTTATGTGTACATCTAAAAGAATAGCCATGGGATCACGAGGTTCTGTGAGCCGGACATAGACAGCAGAAACAGTCACTTGTGACAAGCATTATCTAGGAAGTATATTAGAGGAAAGATTAGGACTTAGTAGTCCTCTACTGTCTATCTAGCTGAGAAAACATTACAAATCCTTTTTATTTAAGCAGAGACATATATGTTGTTGGTTGACCCTGGCTAGATGCCAGGTGCCCACCAAAGCTGTTCTATCACTCCCTTCCTCAGCCAGACAGGGGAGAGAAGATATAATGAAAGCCTTGTGGATCAAGATGAGGGCAGGGACATCACTCACCAATTACTGTCACAGGCAAAACAGACTCTACTTGGGGAAATTAATTTATTGCCAATGAAATCAGAGTAGGATAATGAGAAATAAAACCAAATCTTAAATCACCTCCCTCCCACCCCTCCCTTCCCTCAGGCTGAACTTTATCCCAAATTCTCTCCCCCCCAGCGTCACAGGGGGACGGGGAATGGGGGCTGCGGTCAGTTCATCAGACATTGTCTCCGCCGCTCCTTCCTCCCCAGGGGAGGCTCCTCACACTCCTCCCCTGCTCCAGCGTGGGGTCGCCCCACGGGAGACAGCTCTCCATGAACTGCTCCAAGGTGAGTCCTTCCCACGGGCTGCAGCTCCTCACACCCTGCTCCAGCGTGGGTCCCCCGCGGGGTCACAGGTCCCTGCAGGAGCCTGCTCCAGCCTGGGCTGCCCACAGGTCACAGCCTCCTTTGGGCATCCCCCTGCCCCGGTGTGGGGTCTCCCACGGGCTGCAGGTGGGATCTGCTCCACGTTAACCCCCACGGGCTGGGGGCACAGCCAGCCTCTCCAGGGAATCTCTGCTCCAGAACCCTGAGCACCTCCTCCCCTCCTTCTTTACTGACCTTGGTGTCTGCAGAGTTGTTGTTCTCAAAAAATCTCATTCCTGCCTCCAGCTGCAGTGCTCAGGTTTTTTTCCCCCTTTCTTAAATATGTTGTCCCAGAGGTGCTACCACTGTTGCTGATGGTCTCAGCCTTGGCCAGCGGTGTGTCCATCTCTGAGCCAGTTGGCATCGGCTCTATCAGATGTAGGGGAACCTTCTAGCAGCTTATTGCCAAAGCCACCCTTGTAATCCCTCTGGTACCAAAACCTTGCCATGCAAACCCAATGCAACGTAATAGATTGTAATTTAATTTCTGATGCCATCTCTTCCCCAGAAAACACCACAGATTCCGATTCCAAATATTGCTCAAATACCTGCTGAAAGTTATTGCACATGGCAAACCATCATGTGAAAGATGGGAATGAAAGTTCCCTTCTCCTTCAGAGATTTTTCACACAGGTCCTAAATAACATGCAATTCCAAAGTGTTCCCAGACACAATTTTAATTAAAACTATAAATCAGATTCATAAAACAATAAAACTGTAGAATTAAAGAAGTGTGGAGCACCAAATGATTGTAAAAAAACCAAACCACAAAAACCAAAAACCAACAAAAAACAACCCACCAGCATTCAAGCCTGATTACCATGGAGCTACATTACCCGATCTGCCTGGCTGGTCAGAGTTCTGGTACCAGTACCAGTGATTTACAGAGTATTTTCTGAAAAAAAAAAAAAAAAAAAAGCACTCCAGATATTTCAAATGTGATCTGGGGACCTTCCATTTCTGAGGTCTGAGTGTTATCATTTTCACTGGCCCTGGTGCCCTGTTTTGTGAATGGGTCAGCACTTTATAACTAAAATACTTCTTTACTGTGCAAGAAAATTTGTTCCAAAAATCAGTAGAATGAATCTCATATCTTTAGATGCCACAGATGCAGCTGGGAGTGGAGTTGCCTGCTGAAAAGAAAGTAGCCAAACTGTGCACCATTTTAACCTTTTCATAATAAAAATTGCCAGCCAACAGGTAATATATATATACTTGAACCCTTGCTTAAATGTTTGGCATCAAAAGTGCTACCTTTTAAATTCTTATTTAAAATTCATAGAGAGCTTCCAGGTGCAAAACATTAGAAGAAAAAAAATCAAGCATGAAAGAAATTAAAGTTTTTCTAGGGATATACCAAAAAGTTACCAAAAATGCACAAAGATCTAATTTTCTTTGTGTCATGTGCCTAAATGTTCTACCACTGGCCACTAACCGAAAGGAGCAGTGTAGTAAGTTTGACAAAAAAACTTGAAAGTCAGGCTTCATTCCGTCTTCTCTTCTGCAAAGCAGACCCAGTTAATAAAAAAGGAAATTTCTTGGGCATTGATCAATCACACTCATGAAATAAAATCCTATCATGTCTCTGGTTTTATTACAGTAAGAAACTGATCCATAAATGAAAAACAATGTAACAATCAGAAAACAAAAATAACAGGAGAATCTGTGTGTTTTTTTCCCCATGAGATTAATATTATTCTAAAATATATCAAAAGAAAAGCAAATACAGGAAGATAGGAATTGTCATACCAATCCAGATCCAAGATCCACTGTCCAACAGAAAAAGCTTGACATGGCAAGCAAAAAAAAATCTGCACCAGAAAAGTATGAGTTGATCTTTCCACTTTCTCCATTCCTGCTTCTTTTTCTTAAATCAAATCACTTGATTTGAACCCCATCACTTCTGGAAGTCATTTATGTTTTCCCTGCTAATGGGTATTACTTTGCACATGTATCCCGACTGACCTTCATTTCTGTTTACAGTCCCCTGTTCCTCTTGACACTTAAGTCTCCATATTCAGCAAGAAATTAGGAATGCTTTTTTAGCTGTTAGTACTCACAAATAGTCATCTTGGAAATTTGTTACACCTGGGTTGCCAACACTATGAAACACATGTGTCTGACAGCCTCTTAATTTAGGCGTGCTCTCAAGAAAAGCATGTTCCAACAGCTCTTTCACTCTCCACAGTTCCTGCCTGCCCACATTAATGATATGAATCAGCACCCCTGTTAACATGTCTCCCCATTAGTGCTGCTTCTTGTAAAAGTGTTTGGGGTTTTCTTTTTCTTTTTCTTTTTAACACAGAACATGTACAGCACGTTTTTGCACAGAAAAATGTGGACATTATCTGCTGCTTTCTGAGCTACCTGAATTTTATCTTGTATTTCTCCAGACATTCCTGGTTGAGATCTTCAGTCTTGGATTTTTATTCCATTAACAGACATGTAAATATAATGGATAACTTTGAAAGTCCTAATTCCTAGTCTGAATTCACTCTGCCAAACTATTGCAGCACCTAGCCCTGAGTGCTTTATAATACAGCAGCAGATGTATGGCATATATAGCTGTACAGCAGCCTCACCCATGGAACACAGACTTTGCTGTAGGATCGAGATATAACTGTACAGTGTGAAGGGTATGGGCAGGGATTAGCCAACCAGAGAGAAACCCTCTTTACTGAGCCCATCAGTTATAGGTATACGTATATAAAACACTGTCTCTTACTCACATTTTTGTCCTGTTTCCTCTTTGATTTCCATAAAAACAAGCCACATAATAGCACTTTTTTTTCTAAAGTGCTTGTTTGTTCCCCTGTTACTGAAGATAATGTCACGGTCTTTTAATGCTATTTTATCTCATGATAATTTCACGCTAGTTCAAATATTCCTCACTTTCCAAATAGCCTTTGTGTCTTATTTCCCAGAGTGACTTGCCAAGAATCCCACAGGGAGACTTGGGCAGAGGAAGGGCAAGGCTTCCATCAGCATTCCCTGGCAGGTATACGCCTTTCCAGGTCAGTCCTCCCTCCTCAGAGCTGGAGTTACAGTGACTGGCAGCAACGGCTCTGATCCAAGAGAACCCCAAGATGAAAAGCTCACATTACCTGGAAAAGTATTAATATCAGATTATGTTCCCCAATTCCTTTGTACTGGAAGCTAAAGCATGTGAGTTTATAAGCTTAAATATTACTTAGCTATTTAGACATATAGAAATAAAATACAGGTAATATTTGCCAAATATTCATTTAAAGGATTCTACTAAAGTAAAATCTAATTATTATAGATTAGTGAGAGCACAGATCAATCTTAGAGGTCTCTACTTTGATACTTTGATACATGTCTATGTGTTCCTATTTCCATTTCCATTCTTAATATATGCATATGAGATGGGAAAGGGAACTACCTAACCTTTTTTGCTGAATTCACAGAGAATGGCTTTTCAAGGAAAAAGACTCTTGAAGCTATACAAAAAGGAAAAGCATAGGAGAAAAACTATTTGTTTTAGATACAGCCTTGTATAGGTGTCTTTGAGACAACTGATCTAATAAACCGTGTGATCTGTCACCCATTTAAGTCAGTACAATTTTCTCAGCACTGACAACGCTTCCATATTGCTCCAAATAAAGTCGCTCAGGTACCAGGCTCTATAGCTGCTCTGCCCTTGCAGTCTGCCCTGGCAAATCTGTCCTGCCTCTCAGCCAGGCTAATTAATTCTGTTGGGTCTGCTGGAATAACATCGCTATGCTGCGTCTGCTTCATGGCTCCAAGCTCACTGGTTCAGCATTGGCTGTGGAGCACCTACACTGCGCTCCGCTGTAGATCCTTCAGATACCACATTTCAGTGAGCATACATTGTACACGGACTCTTCATAACATTCAAGCTTTTACACAGTTTTGCCCTAGTTGTATAGGAGATAAAAAGAAACTGTAAACCTGTGTGACTCACCACTTCCATTTCTCTTTCAGAGTTAATGTCAGGTACATCCAGGAGGCCATGAAAGGTTTGACACCTAATACCATGTTCTTCTCACCCAAGGCAAGAAAGATTAAATAAGACTCTGCTTTATTAATGCAGAAAAAGCAAAGTCTCTTTGGTTTAGTAATACATTCTTGTTATGTTTTTAATTTGGGGGTAAATGTTGGTGAAATTTAGTGCTCATAACAGTAAGAGATTAATCCTGACCAGAGCCAGGTTTGGTGCAAGTGGACTCTGTAAAGTCCCACACATGTCTCTGTCAATGCACCTCAGTCGGGAGCGGCAGTGAAACATGGCTGATGTCCCAGCATTGGACCTCTTCTGAGGGCACGGTGCCAAATCTGCTGAAAAGCTCAATGGTTTGCTTGATTGCAAATAGGTTTCAAGCCCACCAGAACAGCACATTTAATTACACTTTCCCGTTCCTTAAGTCTGACGCTGTAACAGGTACCTGTGTGTTCTTCAACTATGCTCAAGTAATTGGCCCCATCCAAAAATCAGCCAGGTAGCAGAAGTTGTATCTGTCATGATGGCTTTCAGGATTTTTTTTTATTACATGCCAAATTTTAATCTACCAGACTGAATCTTGATACAACAGAAGCCACTTCTAGGAGCAAATCCATATTGCCTCTTGCTTTGATCTTTTACATGCACACAAAAAATCCCAAGAAACAACAGATGCAGAGGAAGAGAGCACTGAAAAAGAAACAGGTGTAAGACTGAAAAACAGTATAAACAGGTCAATAGGGATTTCCCGCTTGCTGTTCCAATTGTGTGCCTGTTTGCCAAGGAATCAAGGTTAACCACATACAGTTTCCCCACTATACACTTCTCGCAGGGATCTTATCACTGAACCAAATTAGCAGGAAAGCATCTTCTTAGATTACTGTTGGCCAAGGACCAGTTTGACAGTGAGCTCCAGGTAGAATTTACAACAGATTATAGTTTGTACCTTTTTTTTTCCTTAAACAAGCAGAATGTGAAAGTTAATAGAGTCCACCACAAACATACCCTGTGCTGTTCTCCACTTACAGGGCAGCAGAATCCAAGAACTGAATTGTTTCAAGGCACAGCAGTGTGCCAAATGCACATTTTTATGTAGATGACCTTTGCTTTCCCCTTGTTTTGGGGGAGAAGAAAGAGCTCATTACAGGAGGGAAGCTTTCTGCGTAGAGGCAGTATTTGTGAGCGTCAGTATCTGTGGTACTGAAGGGAAAAGAAATGAATGTAATCTATTCATACTTGCTGCTTTTATTTAAGCCCCAACTTACTGCACAGCAAAATCATTGGAAATAATCCCACTAATTTCAGTTGATACAGGACAGAGTCCTGGCTCAGAAGAATGGTGTGATCATATTGACATCACTGGACACTTTTAAGCAACACTGCAAAAGCAGTTTGTCCATGGAACTGCTTTCCCCATGCTCATAATATGCTTTGTGGTACAAAAACCCATACTGGGAAAACTCGGGGAAGGCTGTAACTCAGGGAATTGCTTACGCATTATCGTATTGGGTCAAAAATTTTGTTTTTCAAGAGAATGTGAAACGCATCGGGCTTAAAAAGCTCTTGCCTTACATAACAGTTGCCAAAGGGCAGTCTATTCATTAGCCAAGACATAAAAGTAAAAACGCTGCTCCGAGGCCTTGAGGCAGCAGTTTCTTGAGCTGCACTTCATAACAGCTGCCCTCGGAAGTCTGGTTAACGTCATCAAAAATGCTCTTTAACAGAGGACTAAGATGACACACTTACTGTCACAGCATCCCCTCTTTGGACACAAAAAGACATCCTCAGTTTCCAGACCTCTCTTTTCCCATGCTGAACTCTGACATACTGTGCGTGTCCATTACCTCAAAGTAATCAGCAGGATTATTTGCTCTTTTATAAACAGCAGGAAAAGTTGCTTTTTTCTTCTTTAATATAACCTTCTGCTCTCCTCAGTCCTTGAAAAACAATGGATGCTCAGATATTTTTTATAACATGTATTTCTGGCCCTGCATAGTTCAGTCCTCTGCGAGGAAGCTGCCTCAATTTTTGAGGATCGGGGGCAGCCTTACAGAATGTGTATGCTTCAGCTTTGCAGGACAACACATAGGGATCCAGTGTAAGAGAGCAAAGGGAGTGAACATGTTCCTTCCTATCGCATGATTTTATTAATTTGCCACAGAAATGATTTGTGCATGCTGCAATTATTCCCTTAAATACTGCTATAAAATCATATAATTGGCTAAAACCAAAATCTGCCTCAGTGTATCTTTTCCAGTTTAGAAGTCCAGCAGACCAGCCGGACACCTGCACTCATTCCTTGCATACAGCCCACTCCCCTGCCGTGGGGGCATATCCCGCTCTAGCTTCTGGGCTGGGTTACTCCTGCCACATTCTAACAGCCCTTTATATGCGATCTTCTCCTGCAACCACTTCAGAGGAGCCATGGGTACACAGTTGTAGCTGTTCGAAGCAGTTACCATCACGCGGCCACTCGTTTGTGTTTGTAGTGTCTCACAGCCAAGAGTGTCAGGTTGCAGGGGAAAGTACTGGCGGGGATGTCTACTATAGATCAAGCCCTTGCCAAGGAAACCTGAATAAACATTATAAAAATATTCTCTCCTTCCTATTTATCTTAGATTTTTGAAGTTATAACTATTTAATTTATCAGGCTTGATTTATTGAAGTATTTACCTTGCATGCTGTTGTACTTGATGGTTTTGAGCAAAGAAATTACTAATTCATAATGACAGTTGGATGAAAAAAATCACAGCACCAAGAATTAAATTAAACAAACTCTTGATTTATTTGTATTTTTAGCTACAAGCAAAAGCTTGAAGCTAAGTAATAGAGTGCTAGATGCAATTTAAAAAAATGCAATGCAGAAAGGAACGAAAGCAAAAGAAAAATCTGTAAATATAGGAAAAAACATACCCACCTGCTCCATGCAAATACTTTGGAAGAGAAAAGGGAGAAGAGATTGAAATGGTTGTTGAATAGCATTCGTTCGATGACCTCCGAGCATTTCTTTATGAACAGAGCACGAGAGCGGGGCCATCTCAGTTCAAGCTGCCTTACCCCTCCAACAGTGCCTTCTGCTAGAAGCGTGCTGTCATGCAGCTAGCACCACTGCTGGCTTCCTGCCTGCTCCCTGCTCAGTTCTGGCTCAGTGAAGCTCCCCACTGCAAAGAGGAGCCTACAGAAAGGCTATGCAGCGTATGCACCAGGGAAGACATTTGCAAGTACAAAAACCCAAGTCAATGGGCCCTGATATTCTTGAAACCAATCTACATTGATTTTGTCCAGTTGCATATATGGCAAGCAGTTTAATTTGCAGAGCACTGCTATTGCCCTAATGAATTTTCCCATATGAATAGGACTGAGACCACTGTTTCACACACATAGTCGGTTCATAATCGTGCCTGTCACCTACATATTAACCTAGAACAGCGGCCTAGGCTTCAAGGTCTTTAAAACTCAAAACAGCTAAAACCAAAAAATTACTGTAGCAAAAACTTAACCGCCCGTTCATACTATAGCCTGTCGTGAGTTGTGATCTCACAACTAGTTGTAATCTACTGGGACAAGGAACATTTTCCTCCTTATTTGAGCATAGGTGAGAAAAAAGGAGGAGTAACTAGCATCACAAGTCTCTCATCTGTTAAAATCAAAGAGAGAGAGGCAGCTCTCTCAGAAAACAACAGCAATTATACAGCACATTATATAGCTTTTTTCCTTTGACAGGAAACCAGAAAATGAGATATGGTGCTTGTTAATACATTTTTGTGCAGCAGTGCACAATTCAAGGAATAGTGAATTAGGGATTCAAAATTAACAAGCCTGAAACTGTGATTCTCACAGAACACTGTCAGAAAGCCATTCCTGTAAGATGGAAATTTTGAGAACAGAATACCTGGTTTGTGGATATTTCTTTCCTATCTTGTCTAAGATGAACTTTCAAAATAAAGCCTCAGCTGACCAGATGACAGGAGGATTCACTTGGGATGCAGAAGATGCAGGCGTAGCTCACAGAGTAGAAATGGGCCTGGAATGAAAAGATACATGAGCATCCTATCTGTAAGTCAATGAACTCAGCTAACTTGTTTTTTTTCTCACCTCTATATATTTAATTCTAAATTCTGCACAGATCATCATAAACTAATACTTTTTATCAATAAAGTGTCAAGTTTTCATCCAAATATTCAGTTGGTAGTTGGACCATGGCATAGACTTTACATGGGTCACTGGTTTTCCTATCTTATAAATGTATAAGACCTAAAATATCAGCATTTATATGTCTTCAGAAGCAATAAAGCAGAGCCCATGGAATCATGCACCATGATACAACAGCTCAGTTGCTAAGAAGCTGTGCTGACATCTCCTACCTTTCCAACCTGGTATGAGGTCTTTATGAGTTAGTATGTCACAGGCTCCAACAAATGCCATGCAAGGACAAGTAATCAGCCTCCGCAATGCCCAGCCAGGTGGCATGGGCGCCACACAGCCAGCAGCTCCAAAGTGGAGTCCAAGACTGTGAGCAAAGATGTAACAGAAACTTGTATCTTGACACAGGCCAGGAAATGGGAGGAATTCAGGTAAGGAGCCCTGCCTAGACCTGCTGTGCCATTGGCCTGCCTGCACCTGGCCTTGCTCGTGGCTCAGCCTGACTCACCACCCTGACGCCACAGCCTCAGATCTGCTTCATCGCCGGGCACTTCCCCGCCGAGCAGTGGGCTGCTGCCTGGTGTTGCATACTGTCACCACCCGCTCTGCTCTCCTTTGGGCATTGTGGGACTGTGCCCACATGGGTGCTGTCCCTCCCTTGCCTGTCTCACTTCACCCTCTAGCTGGGCTCAGATTCCCTGGCAGGGCAGTTGGTTCTTGCTGCTTCCTGGTACCCAGGATGGGGGGGAAGGGGCAGGGAGAGCGGGGGCAGGAAGGCTGTTGCAGGAAACAGGTAGCTGTTCAAGTCAGTGAAATGCTGAATACCCCAAATAAGAAGAAAAACCTAGAAAGCTGATCTAAATTTTGAAATAGGAAGAGGCCACAGTTCAGTAACTGAAGCAAAAGCTACAAAAGGAAAAGACAGAGACTTCAACTAATCAAACTGTGGAGGTGAGAGTGGGGGTCTCTGGAGGGGAGGGCAGAGTGGTGAGCCTTGCCTGCCCTGCACGGCCACAGGCAGCGTCTGTCCGCTGTGACTGGAGCTGGGCGAGGCGTTACTGGACAGTGGACATGCCTTGCTCTCTTTGGAAGAAGACACAACTCTTTTTGGAATCATTTATTTATACCATTTAGGAAATTGGATTCCTGTTCCATAAGAATTTTATTTATGCTAAATCAATACATGGAGTCAGAATTTCATTTTATTGCTGAATAGAAATTATATTAAGAAAGCAGCTTAGAAAAAGGAAACACTTCATGATACTGAACTGTTCTAGTCCTGAAGTGCTTTCAATGACATAATGATTTTTTAAAAATAATATATTCAAATATTTCAGAAAAGAGCAGGAGTAAAAGGAGTAAAAAGTGCTAAACTTAGACAAGATACTGTTATTCTCAAAGCAACATATTAACATTAGTAAAATAAGATTAAAATGATTCATTATTTCTTTCTTTAAAAAAAGAAAAAATGAAAATTGACACTTCTTGCCAAATGCAGACATTTGGCAAGAACTCCATCATCCAATGGTATCTTCCTATTGTCACTTTTTTACCATTTGTCTCAGCAGCTGAAGAACACGCATGTTGACTTCTATTGCAACATCAGGAGAGCTGACAATTTTTTCAGTAGCCAGTGATGCCAGCACCGATATAGTCTGTGACAACATGAGCTCTCTGTGTGCATGCAGTCTCCTGTACCTCATCTGCAGTTTATTTTTTGCAAATTCATTTTTGAAAACCACTCTTAGAAAGCCCATCAGCCACACAATCAAACACTGTCTCAGCACTGCATTGCCCCACAAAAGAGTTAGCACAGGCCCACTGTCTCATCCCCATCTCTCCTATTTTTCTTTGGCTAAGCTGGGCAGCTGCCAAGTCAACAACTCATCGATTAGTGGTTGGGAACGTAAGCTCACACTTTAGACTATGAATAATGCATGCACACACACACACACGCACACTCTTTCACTCTGAACTATGCTTGGTCTTGGGTAGACAAGTCTCTGCAGTGCTGTATAAACAAATGTCATCTTAGTTACCTCAAATGGCTCCACATTACCGAAATGGAGCAAGCTGAATGCACTGCAGGAGGCTCTGAACAGAGCAAAAGGCATTTGAAGGGTTTCAGCACAGCCTGGCGGGTAAAACCTGAAAACACACCAGGTCCACCCCAAGGACTCTACAGTATTGATGTGTGTGAGGTAACTGCCAGGCAAGGTCAGGCTATCATGAGAAGTCATCTACAAAATGAAAAATTTGATACTGAGTGCTAAAATTGTTCCAAAGTAAACTTCCCTTTTTATTTTTTCCTTTGTATGTTAGCCACACTTTACATTACTACATTAGTACTGTACTGCCAGACACAGTGGTGTGCAGCTGTGGGATTCAAGAGACAACCCAGATGCAAATAGTTATGTGCCTATTCCTTTTAAAAAGGGGATAATATGTTCATTTCAAAAATTCAGTAACTTTATGCATTGCTGATGCTGACAAGCCTGAGTCTGAGGACTTAACTATTGAAAACCCTGTTTTTCACTAAGGTTAAAACAATGAGTTATTTTACAATAATTGGTACTAAGTATCCTTCCTAAATAATTAATATTTTGTCCCTAGAAAGGAGATCTTTTAGTACAAACTTGCTCAGTACTTTTGTACTCATCATCTTCCTTTCATTTGCCTTGAAAAGAAAGATTGACTTGTCAAGCTTTTGTATAAAACTGTATTTCTCCATCACTGTAACTTTATAATTATTGTATTCTGTTCTTCACAAGATTTATTTTGTTTTTCTGCAGTAGAGCTGATGCATACAGAAATGTGCTGTGTTCTGTAACCGAAACTTTGTTTTTCTTCTGTTTTGGTTTTCCCTAGTCTAAAACAGAGAGCACTGGTTCTTGGCAAAGAGCTGTTGTAGGTGTGGAGGAACAGCTGTGGTACAGATGTGTCGGGCCCTAGAGGAGCCTCTGATATTCTTTCCGAGGCAATCTGGAGACCCTACAATGCCAAAAAACTGGGCCTTTATAAAAGCAAGATGCCTTGTTGAAGACAAGTGCTGCTACTGGGGAGCTTTTCTGCAGAATGTGGAATAAGGGATATGATTTCCAGCTTAATGAGACACCTGCACTGAGCTTGAAACCGGCTGCTCGCTGCTCGCTGCTCGCTTCCCCGGCAGGGACGGGCCGGCCACCGCGGGGCTGTGGGC